>NC_041707.1:38454950-38634709 GCF_900700375.1 Denticeps clupeoides
ACGATAGCCTTCTTTGTAATACTTTTGATCCTGCTTTTTGAACACAACCTTTGCCTGCCCTCGACCTTAAGTTTGCCTGCCCCCTTTTGCAACGATGATATCTGTGTGCTGCCCCACCTTCCGGGGGCAGTGGTGTCCTAGCGGTTAAGGAAGCGGCCCCGTAATCAGAAGGGTTCGAATCCCGATCCGCCAAGGTGCCACTGAGGTGCCACTGAGCAAAGCACCGTCCCCACACACTGCTCCCCGGGCACCTGTCATGGCTGCCCACTGCTCACTCAGGGTGATGGGATAAATGCAGAGGACAAATTTCACTGTGTGCACCGTTTGCTGTGCTGCTGTGCATCACATGTGACAATCACTTCACTCACTTTACTTGCTGCCACCCACAGCCAAGCAACAGCGTCCGCCTGTGCCACCCAATATACCCCCCCCCCCATCCGGCCCTGTTCTTCCTGTTCTCCTCCGGCCCGGTCCACTCCTTCCCCGCTGCTCCACACGGAGCCAGAGTTCCCCTCCCTCAGGCCAAGCGCCTCCCCAGCTCTTCCAGGGCCCACTCCCCAGGTGACGACTTGCCCCACCACACCAATGAGTCCCCAAACCCGCACGATGACAATATGTATAAAAGACTAGTGTGCAAACAGCATGTAGCAGAACAAAGATTCGTTGTTGGTATTGGCTTCGGGTGGGTGGTCTAATAAGCAAATCAACACTAGAGGGCACATGGTTGGCCTAGCGGTTAAGGAAGCGGCCCGTAATCAGAAGGTTGCCAGTTCAAATCCCGATACCGGCCACCGAGCAAAGAAGAGGAATAGGCATTTGTTGTGTCACCGTGTAGTGCTACAGTGTTCCACAATCGCTTCGCGTTCAGATTATAAATGTGAAATGTGCTTCTGTGGTTTCTGTGGCTGAGATGTTGCTGTTCCCGTGCATTGTGTAGGTGATCTGCTGTAGCAACCTGCAGACCTGTCGGTCCTCGGTGGCAAAAGTTTGCCCCGCACGGTTTTAAAATTTGTCACGGCCAGTGACGAGGACACTGCTGCCTTGCTGTTTAATGTCTTTTTTGACATTTTGTTCTGTTTTGCATCATAGATTGCACTACAGTCCAGTTAATGAATTGATCTGTGTCATTTTCATAGTTCCGTTCTCCTGCTTTTCTCTTTTCTTTTACTTATTGTTTGGATTATTATTGTGATTCTGTGGTACGTTTTACTGTCACGCTGGTTTGACATGGCAAGGCAGGTGATCTGGAATGATGGCTGGACGCATACGCACGACGTCATGAAATAGGGGTTTAATACATGATGAACAGGACAGGGAAGACACTTAACAATGACTCCACGGTGAACAGACACGAACGGGGCAGCTTTATAAACCCTTACACTGGTGAACATGATCAGGAAAAATTACACAGGACGAACATGAAACTCCGGTCCGGATCCCGGACCAGAGTAACCCCTTCTGGACCGGATCATGACAGTTACAGGAGCAGGGCATTTGTGGTAACCTACTTCTTCTTTACACCTTTGTGGCCCACTCCACAATATTAGGGTCAAGCTCCAAGCTTGTAATAGGAAGGTTGTGGGGAAGGTCCCCGGGCCCTGTGTGACAACTAATCACTTTCACTTCACACATATTTTAAGTAAATTGTAATAATGCTCCCTATTTTTGGGGGTGACCCAGGGTGACGTTTCTTTTTAGCATTATTTAGCCACTTTTAATACTAGTGTATGGGTGTGCCATCGGTACATGTCCTTTCATGTCACATACGGGTGTTGGGGTGGTAGAACACATCTGCAGGCTGGTAGAACACATGCGACTGGGCGGGGCAGGCCCAGGTATAGAGCTGCGGTTAGGCAACCGATCTGATGAACAGGGAAGTTCCGTGTTTATTCCTAGAAATGGCGTAGCAGTATTATATCAGCAGTCTTTCTTGTTCTGTCACTCTAAAAACAATCTGAATGGTTGTGTTTATGTTCTAAAGCCCTGGTGTAACCAAACAATCTTTTTTTTTTTAAATCTTCCTGTTTAAACGATTTTGAGTCCTCTTCACATTGCATCATTTGTAGATGGAAAATTAAAAGAACCCATTAAGAAAAAGTCTATCATTTCATAATTCATTTCATAAATCATTAAAATTTTCTCCCTTTGTGGTGACAGGTACGGAAAATGTACTATAGTTATGTGAAAACAATATTTTTATAGTCTCATTTGTATCTCATGTATTTTTATAAAAAGACTAGCATCGTGAAACCAATTCTTTTATACTTCCTCCTTTTGCGTGTGACGCTCACGCTGATAATGAGCTGGATTGGTTTCGCTTTCACATATGTGCCAGGTTCTCGGTGCAAGAAGGATGGCCGATCGCAAAGGTTTGCAGGAAACTACAGAGCGTAGAGTCTTCCAGCTACGACCTGAAGGTGCTTTTCCCAGCTTACACAATATGTGAACAAACTGGGCTACATTTGCTCCGTGAACGAACAATTTCAGATTTCAGGGCGTGGACTTTAAAGCTGATATGCTGAATGTTCTGCAAAACAAGGACCAGACTCTTTAAGATGAGTTCAGCACCACCTGGTGAGTTTGCAATAATGTTCCATCTTGAGAATTTCGAAGAGAGATAACAAGAACCGTCAGGATCATGAACAACATAGATGTTTTAGGCGGGCTGTACGTATTAAAGTGTACGACTTGAGACGAGTGAGTTCTGTATTAATTTCTCCAATGAACAGTTAAGTACAAGGGTCTACAAAACCAAGGAGCAACTTGCTACTTAAATTCGGTACTGCAGGTCCTCTTCATGACCAAGGAGTTCCGAGAAAAAGTGGAGAGGTAAGCGACGTCGCCGAGCGACAAAAGTGTAAAGTAAAGTGAGTGAAGTGATTGTCACTTGTGATACACAGCAGCACAGCACACGGTGCACACAGTGAAATTTGTCCTCTGCATTTAACCCATCACCCTGAGTGAGCAGTGGGCAGCCATGACAGGCGCCCGGGAGCAGTGTGTGGGGACGGGATTTGAACCGGCAACCTTCTGATTACAGGGCCACTTCCTCAACCGCTAGGCCACCACTGGGCTATCCAGACAAGGCAGACATTTTGGCTGAACTGAAAAGTCTTTTTGACGAGCTGGAGCACGGCGATGGCAGCGTCTCCACTCGTGGAATAACCAACAGGCTTCACATTGACAACGGTCGGCCAGACTTTTCTACTTCACCTCGTGTTTTAACAGCCAGGCGGTGGAATAATGTTGAGTTCTTGTGGGCTTCAGTTTATCAGCAACAGGATGCAGTGGAGTGGTTCCAGAAAATCCTCAGTGAGCTCGGCGAGGGAGTGACCAAGGTGAGCAGAGGTGACAATGACAGGCGGGTGTTTAAAACGTGTCACGTGGCACGTGTTCATGTTCATAACGCAGACATTTCAGATGCTTGTCACTGCTAGAGGACACGTCTGCTCCTGGTTTCATGATCATGATCACAGTGTCCAGAGATGACACCTTTTTTTTTTTTTGTATTTGCAGGATTTTCAAGGGAACATGCAACAACTATTGAAATGTTCCAAGAAAGGTCATGATGTGAAAGAGGACAACAAATTCATTTCAGTTCTTCTTCCAGTTGGCACTGAAAACGATCGCGTGTACGATGTGGTGAGAAAATGGTTTAAAATCTGGAACAAAATAGGCAAATCAGTAAAGTTACAATATAAATATGTGATGGTAGTTTCTAATGTTGGCTTTAGAAAGAATGCCTTGAGGATTTTTTTAAATCAACCATGTTAGATGAAGATGACTGGATGTACTGTGATCAGTGCGATGATAAAACCATCAAAGATGTTGTGAGTATATTCCTTTTTTTTCGATAAAATTACAAATGAATCTTAAAAGCTGTGTGGTGATTTTTGTTTTTGCTCCTGTGCATTTCAGAGCTGTGAAATCGAGCGGCATCCGACTATTCTGGCTCTGCACATCAAGAGGTTTTACTTTGACTACATGCGTCATGGGTTCGTCAAAAACTGCTGCCGCATCAGCATCCCGTCCCATGTCACCTTGCAGGTGCCGTACAATCCTCACTTCCTCACCATCCTCACCTCACTCCTCACCACCACCTCCTGAAGATGGAATTTACTTTTCAGAAATCCGAATACGACCTTTACGGGGTGATTAACCACAGGGGCGGGTACCAGGGCGGCCACTACGACGCGTATATTAACCCCCCCGAGGACGGTGGATGGTACTGCTTTGATGACGGCCGAGTGCAACGGGTAATATTCGTTTCCTTTTTTAATTTGACGGTTAATTAATGTTGTTTCTCAGTCTTCGTGCTCAACTGAAGTTTACTGTATTGTACAGATCGCGGATGACTTCATGAAAAGGTATTTAGATCTTGTGACACATCATCGCATCATTGTGAAATAAAGCACAATAAAAAACATTGTGACACAGCGAGATTTTTATAGCTTTACGTCCTTTTGCAGTTCTGAGACGGCATACCTGATTTTGTACAGGAAGAGTGAGTAATAATTTCATTAGAATTAGTCAGTATTAGTTAATATTGCACCATTTTTATTTCTGTGTTGGGCTAGAAGGCTAAATGTTCAAATCTGATTATTTATTTATTTATTTATTTATTTATTTATTTCAACAGGTAAACAACCAAAGAACAAGAAGAGAAAACGTAAACGTAAAAAGGTGAGCTGCTCTTTATTATTCCCGAAACGTCATTCGATTAAGGAAGCAACTACGTGGAAATACATACACAGAGTCGGGACATAGGAATATGAATTGAATCATCTTTTTCCAAAGAGCGAGCTCTGACAGGCTTTAGCATGAAGCTCCGACATTGGAGGCCTGGAGGACAGGCCCGTGCTGCCTGGGTTGCAGAAGTTCTTTAATTTACTTTCTGTAAGCAAGGATCATGACATTTTTATATATTCACAGGCTGCCTCGGGTCAGAAAAAGAAACGTTCAAGAAGAAAGCATCGTTGGGGCAAGCGGCATTGACCTTTTGTGACATCGGAAGAACAAAACATGACGACACCAGCGGTTTGTAAGACAATTCGCGGGGCCCCACGTCTAGTGAAACAGCCAAAGAAAATCTCCGATATGGAGATCCCCAGCAACCTGTCAATCAGAAGAAGAGACAGAGGAAGCTTGGAGGTGGAGAGATCTTCCTCAAGGAGGCGGAATAGCCCGGAGAAGCTGAAGATAGCAGGGTGGACCAGAATGTGGTGGACTCTGAGCTGGTCCAGGAAGGCTCCTCAGCTGAAAAGCTACCGGTATTGCACTTTCAGATTGTCCAATGGAGTCTTTACACATAAACCATTCCCTTCAAATGATGTTATATGCTCTTTCTCATGACAACAACATGAGATTTATAGTTATGAGTAATTATTATATTTCAGTTCAGCCAGACAATTTCTCTAGTGTCTTCGGTGCATGCTTTGTCTTTTAGAGATTGCTGGGATCCTTAACTTTCTTGCCTGTTTTTTTGGTTTCTTTATGTTCTGATGTGGCTTCACGGACTCTTTTTTCATCTGGAAAAAGAATTGTTCACTCGAATAAATTTCTACCCAGCATGGCAAAAAACACATTTTATTGCCATTTAAAATTCATGTACACTAGGCCATAGCTGGCAATTCAGAATTGTCTAAAGGTGTGTGTGTGTGTGTGTGTGTGTGTGTGTGTGTGTGTGTGAACCCTGCACCTTGTCCAGTTCAGGCATAAATTTGATCTTTTATTATATCTTTGATGTAAATTCTAATTTATTTTTCATGTACACAGTCATACACGGTATGATATAAAGTGAAATGCTTTAGGATCTATCAAAAGATTACGAACTATGACCATTTGATCATGTGTTTACATGGTAAATTATTTCATTTTCTCTTTTCATGCTTCGTTAAAAACACGACATAACTATTCAGTCCAATAAAGATGTTTTTATAAAATCTGTGAATGATTTGAAAGAAATACTTTTTTCCCTGCAGCAAGGATGTGAGATAGAATGAAACCCAACATGAGAAAAGACACATTTTATTGTTAATAATTGCTTTCAAACCTTAGTTCTTCAGATTCTGACCTTAATAGAAAAATTATTTTATAATCTAAAAAACTGAAGCTGATATTTGCAAGTCTAGAGAGCACAGCTTTAACCTCAGAGCTCTGTACGATAAAACAGTGGTTTAGTCCGTATCTTTAAAAACGCGACAGCCAAATCTAGGAAACCTACCTGGCAACGTATATATATTCTGTTATTCAACTTTTACTTCTGCCACACAGGAATCGATGCCTGGCGAGGAGCTACACCACCAGTGCGTGGTGTGTTGTAAGCAGATGAAGCAGAACTCCACCTGACAGCGGTGGCAAAAGAAGTTTTTGCAGGCGCTTCCGTTGTGTTCTACCGGCCACACTTGGGACAGGCGTGCAGGGAGGGGAACGCAACGTTTTGGGCATGAACTAGAGTCGTGTCTTTGCACTTCTGCAACTTCGCCACGTCTGGGTTCACGCAGCCCTCGTTGTCGCAGCGGTCACGCCGAGAATAGGGCCCGTTCCATTTCTGAAGGCACTGCCAGCAGAAGTAGAAGGTCCGTCCGTTCAGGTCGGTGCAGACGGTGCAGTGCACACACAGGTTGGTCAGGTTCTTTCTTTCAACGCACGTCTGGCAGCCGGGACACTTTCACAAGAGAGGAATTAAAGGGAACATGTGACCACAACTTTTATAGAACAGCACCTTAGATAATGCACAATGATTTTTTCTCTAAAACACAATTTCGGTTCCTAAAAAACGTCCCGAATATTGGTATGGTGGTAGTAGCTTAGTGGGTAACCGGGGACAGTCTCCGGGGGGGGACTGTCCCTGTAACTACTGATTGTAAGTCGCTCTGGATAAGGGCGTCTGGTAAATGCTGTAAATGTAAATGCTGTTGTAGCCCCCCTCCACACCTGGCGCTGTAACTGCCCGCTCTTCATTAGAAATGTGCACCGTAAAGAGGATTTCTTGTAGTTGCTTTATGGCGTTCTATAGTTGCCGCAGCACAACTCATGGGGCAGGCCTAGCATGTAAGGAAGCGTGTAACCACAAGGTTGCCGGTTCGAGTCCCGAAACGCCGAGGTGCCACTGAGCAAAGCACCGTCCCCACCTTTCATCGCTGCCCACTGCTCACTAAGGGTAATGGTTAAAAGCAGAGGACACACCGTCCGCTTCATGACCACAGATGTGTTATCCACCATTGTTGTATGTAGAATGCATTTGGGGTTATAGGTCAGGTGGGAGGTTGGGCTAAAACATCATTCGTTTTCCACACTAATATGTGGAAAAGAGAATTTCACTCTGGAACCCCATAAGGGCCTACGACAGTCAAAATAGAAATCTGTTCCCAAATACGTACCGATTTGTATTCGCAGTTCTCCAAGGCGGCCATTCTCGCAATTTTCTCCTCAAAGTCATTCTGCTCCTCGTCTGTCAGCAGAGCAACCCTCCGGACTTCTTCGTAGGACCAGCTCGCCCTGCACTTCTTCACTGTGCCATCTGTCAGCGCTGGGGGGTGAAATAAGCGATAAAGACGTATTTTCTCCATTGGCAGGCGTAGATCTGAGTATTTGCAATCAGTGCATTTGAGGAATATTTTTTTTGTAGCACACAAAAAAATGCACTAGAAATGCACTTGATGAACTTAAAGTATATTTTTAGAACATTGAAATATATGTATTTTTTCCCTGGGTAGTTATAAATGTATAATGTATAATTCCAGGGCGCACGCACTCTGGTTTTCTAGCGGCACCCAAAACTACTACACTGGAATCGCAGATTAGTTTTTGAAGTCAACTTTGCTGAGAAAGTTATAAACGGTTTGTAATCTTTGGCTGTTGTGTAAAGCATGTTCGACATCTTACTGATGTCGTCCCTTCTGGTCACAAATTTCAGGTCATTGGACTCAGAAAGCTTCTGTATTTTCCGTCTGGGAGAGTTTTTCCTAACAGACCAACTTTCACTTTCGTTTCTCAGAAAAATCTCCATGTGAAGGTACATGAATGTGCTGGTGTTTAGATTTTTAAAAAATGGAAAGGAAAGAATTGTAAGGAAATGAATCCGTGTAGGCGTGTTCACTTTAGGCAAATCTGGACATTTACATGAGGACTAATAATATTATTGAATTACAAGAGGCATAGCGCCATTGACTTGTTTTTAGTTTCTCCAGATTCCTTTCAAGGTCTTGGAATTGCGAAATACATTCATATTTTATAGATCTGAATCGGCTGGCCTAGCAGGTAAGGATGCATTTACAGTGGAGGAAATAATTATTTGACCCCTCGCTGATTTTGTAAGTTTGTCCAATGACAAAGAAATGGAAAGTCTCAGAACAGTATCAATGTAATGGTAGGTTTATTTTAACAGTGACAGATAGCACATCAAAAGGAAAATTGAAAAAATAACTTTAAATAAAAGATAGAGACTGATTTGCATTTCATTGAGTGAAATAAGTATTTGAACCCTCTAACAAAAAAGACTTAATACTTAGTGGCAAAACCCTTGTTTGCAAGCACAGAGGGCAAATGTTTCTTGTAGTTGATGACCAAGTTTGCACACATTTTAGGAGGAATTTTGGTCCACTCCTCTTTGCAGATCATCTCTAAATCACTACGGTTTCAAGGCTGTCTCTGTGCAACTTTGAGCTTCAGCTCCCTCCATAGGTTTTCTATTAGATTAAGGTCAGGAGACTGACTAGGACACTCCATGACCTTAATGTGCTTCTTTTTGAGCCACTCCTTTGTTGCCTTTGCTGTATGTTTTGGGTCATTGTCGTGCTGGAACACCCATCCACGATCAATTTTCAATTTCCCCGCAGAGGGAAGGAGGTTGTCGCTCAGGATTTTACGATACACGGCTCCGTCCATTTTCCTGTTGATGCAGTGCAGTTGTCCTGTGCCCTTAGCAGAAAAACACCCCCAAAGCAAAATGTTTCCACCTCTATGCTTGACAGTGGGGACGGTGTTTTGGGGGTCATAGGCAGCATTTTTCTTCCTCTGAACACGGCGAGTTGAGTTAATGCCAAAGAGCTCAATTTTGGTCTCATCTGACCACAGCACCTTCTTGTGCAGCCTTGTGCAGGTCTACAATTTTGTCTCTCACATCCTTGGACAGCTCTTTGGTCTTTCCCATGTTGGAGAGTTTGGAGTCTGCCTGATTGATTGATTCTGTTGACAGGTGTCTTTTATACAGGTGACTAGTTAAGACCGGTGTCATTAATGAGGGGGACTAATTGAGTAGGATTGTCTAACCACTCTGGTAGGGGTTCAAATACTTATTTCACTCAATGAAATGCAAATCAGTCTTTATTTCTTTTATTTAAAGTTATTTTTTCAATTTTCCCTTTGATGTGCTATCTGTCACTGTTAAAATAAACCTACCATTAAAATGATACTGTTCTGAGACTTTTCATTTATTTGTCATGGGACAAACTTACAAAATCAGCGAGGGGGTCAAATAATAATTTCCTCCACTGTATATTTGTAGCATTTGGCAGATGTTCACAACAGTAGCCCAGGCCGGAATGGAAATGGAGTCAGGTGACGGAGAAAACCACAAAATATCCATGTATATCCAGCAGTTCCTATATTTACATTTACATTTACAGCATTTATCAGACGCCCTTATCCAGAGCGACTTACAATCAGTAGTTACAGGGACAGTCTCCCTGGAGCAATTTAGGGTTAAGTGTCTTGCTCAGGGACACAATGGTAGTAAGTGGGATTCGAACCCGGGTCTTCTGGTTCATGGGCGAGTGTGTTACCCACTAGGCTACTACCACCCCATATATACTACTTGTGAGGCAGGAACGTCCACGTGCTGTCTACACTGGGCGCTTCCACCAAACAAAAAGTCCAAACACACCAGGTGAAGTGAAGGTAAAAAGGTGCAGGTTTATTTACAGTGCGGTAAGTGCTCAGAAAATCTAACAAAAACACAACCGGCCATCATAGGCATCAATACAAATACATATGACAAAAGTTACAGATACGCTGTCCTCCTAAATACGCCCAACAATGTTAGCCTAATTGGGTGAGCTCAAGATGGATAATCTGGTCAACTCTAGAGTTCTATATATCAACATAAGATATCTCCGTATATATTCACAATTTACCATTTCATTTTCCAAAGCCACAGCGAGCCATAGTCTAAGAATGAAAGAGCTGCTGAAAGAGACCCTGTCTTTACATTAAATTATATCTGTCACGACTACGGACTTACGGGGGAAGGAAGCGCAGAGGTCTGACATTCTGGGAAGGGGGTTTTATTATAACAAACAATAACGAAATACAAAGAAACAATGGCGCGGTGGCCGAAAACAGTTTAACGTAAATAATGAACTGAAACAAACCCGTAGGCGTGTGGCGATTGCCAGAACTCAAAACACATAAAACTAAACAAGGTCAAGTTCGTGCATAGAGTTCACGAAAATGCCAGCGACCCCGAACGGGCGGAAACTTCCGGCATTTATGGGGCGTCAGGATTGGGTTCCGGTGTGGAGCCCAGCTGCAGGCAATCCTGACAGAGCCCCCCCTCCAAGGGCTACGTCCTCGGAGCCCCAACAGTACCATCAGTGGAGGCGGCGGGACGGACGGCGGCAACCACAGGGCTCCTGCCCTGCTGTATCCTCCCCTTGGAGGACCCGGTCCCTCGGGCTGGCTCCCCGGCGTGGTCAGGCGTGGCGGCCCCGGTCCCTCGGGCTGGCTCCCCGGCGTGGTCAGGCGTGGCGGCCCCGGTCCCTCGGGCTGGCTCCCCGGCGTGGTCAGGCGTGGCGGCCCCGGTCCCTCGGGCTGGCTCCCCGGCGTGGTCAGGCGTGGCGGCCCCGGTGCCTCGGGCTGGCTCCCCGGCGTGGTCAGGCGTGGCGGCCCCGGTGCCTCGGGCTGGCTCCCCGGCGTGGTCAGGCGTGGCGGCCCCGGTGCCTCGGGCTGGCTCCCCGGCGTGGTCCCGCTTGGCGGCCCCGGACCCTCGGCCTGGCTCCCCGGCGTGGTCCCGCTTGGCGGCCCCGGACCCTCGGCCTGGCTCCCCGGCGTGGTCCCGCTTGGCGGCCCCGGACCCTCGGCCTGGCTCCCCGGCGTGGTCCCGCTTGGCGGCCCCGGACCCTCGGCCTGGCTCCCCGGCGTGGTCCCGCATGGCGGCCCCGGACTCCCGTACCTGCACACAATAATCAGGGCCGATCCATCTGGGTACGTGTGGGCCCTGTCTCCACATGTCCCCTCTGACACGTCTTGTGTCACCCCCTGCACCGCGCAGGGAGATTGTCCCAGAGCCTCCGGCGACTGTTCCAGGCACCCCAGGCTGGTGCACGGCCCTGGTGCCAAGGGGGGGGCATTGCCAGACCATCCGGCTAGCCCCTTCTGCGTCCGTTGGGACAAGCAGGCCCTCTTCCTGTCTGTCCCAGCTGGGTCCTCATGCCTACCCGGGGGCTCTATGGCGCTCCACCCCTCTGGAGGCAGACACAGGCCCATGCCTGGCCCGCCCTCCTCACTGGCTACCGGAGGACCCAGCTCCATCGCTTCCCCACCTCCCCTCCCCTCAGGAGGAGTCCCCAACCCGAACTGCACCCCCCCAAAAAATTCTTTGGGGGAGCACCCCCCCGGCTGGACTTAGGGGTACCTTGGGGCTCGTCCACCTCGCCTTGGACCGGTGCAGTCAGGTTGGGAACTCCCTCCCTGGGGTTCGGCTCTGCTGCTGGGTCACCATCTGGTGGACACAAAGAGGGGAAGTGGGGGCGACATACGGACACATATGCCACGCACACACACACAGACAGAGACAGACAGAAGAGAGGGTCGTCTAGTTCCCTCTCTGAGCACTCCGGGACCTCCTCAGGGGGCACAGCCAGGATCTCGGGAGGCGCGACCTTCTCGTCGCCCGCCAGTGCTTGGTCTTCTTGCCCCGGATCCTGACTGGCGCTGGATGTGGTGGAGGGGCAGAGTTCGATCCCTGGCTCAGGCTCTGGCCGATCAAACTCCGCCCTCAGTCTCTGCTGGAAGTCCCGAAAACTGCTGTCTGTCTCTCCCTGCTGCCAGAGGGCTGCGCTCCAGCCCCATGCTGACCCAAGCAGACACGATAGGATGGTGGTGGTCTTATCAGTGTCTGCTGCCCCACTGAAGGGTCCCGGGACAATTGGGCTGTCCCACACGGGGCTGGGCACGTCGCTGGAGATGGTGGTAGGTGTGTGGTGTGGAGGGGGGTGGACGTCTTCTCCAGCAGGTGTGGGCGCTGGTGCTGCGCTGCCATTTCGCTGGGGAACGTCTGGGCAGAGGGAAGGCGGGTCGGCGACTGGAGCAGGAATGGAGGATTCCCTGCGAGGCAGTCCCGGCAGCGCAGTTGCTGGCTGGCGACCTCCCGTCGCCCTCTTCCACCAGCTTTCCTCACACTGCTGGGAGGGACGTGGGTCTCCACGGACCTCGTGACGATCCTGGATGGGCGCGATGGGCGGAGCCATCCCGGCACCGACTGCCCAAACGGCGTCATCCTGGTCGTCGTCCGTGTCAACCTCGTACCCCCGGAAGTCACATGGGTCATCACGGACGCCGCGATGATCTCGGACGCGCACGCTGGGCGGAGCCATCCCGGCACCGACCGCCCACCGCAAATCCACGTCATCATCGCTTTCGTCATCCGTGTCCTCCCACCGTTGACTCCAAGGGTCGTCCACCCTGCGGACATCCTGGACCCATGGCGCGATAAGCTCCCATGGGCAGTACTCTGGCCATTCGGGCTGGAGGCTGCCCACCTCCTCGCTGGAGGAACGCCGCCGTTGCTGTTGCCGCTTCTCACCCCCCTGGAAGTGACGTGGGTCCCCACGGACCTTGCGACGATCGCAGACTGGCGCGATGGGCGGAGCCCAACTCTCGTCTCCCGTGCTCTCGTCGTCGTCCGTGTCGTCCCAGTCCACGGGGAGCCTTGCCAGCAGAGCGCAGAGTTCTTGGCTCGACATGGCGAAGATCGTGGGGGTCGCATCTTCTGCGCTCGCTGCCCACGTCACTTCCTCGCTGCTGCCGACGCCAACGTCCTCGCTCCGCCCACTCACCCGCCGACGTTGTCGCTTCCGGGTTTCGCGGAGTTTCCCGGGGGTGACGTCATCACGCGGCGCCGCGTACCACGGCTTCTCGGGGAGAAAACGCTCCACCAGAACGGGCGGCGCGTCTCTCCCCTGGCGTCCGCGTTCGCCGCGCCGCGCTGAGTCCTTCGCGGCGTTTCTTCTCCTCTGTTTTCCACCTCTGCGCTTTTGGGGGGGTCGCTGGCATTCTGTCACGTCTACGGACTTACGGGGGAAGGAAGCGCAGAGGTCTGACATTCTGGGAAGGGGGTTTTATTATAACAAACAATAACGAAATACAAAGAAACAATGGCGCGGTGGCCGAAAACAGTTTAACGTAAATAATGAACTGAAACAAACCCGTAGGCGTGTGGCGATTGCCAGAACTCAAAACACATAAAACTAAACAAGGTCAAGTTCGTGCATAGAGTTCACGAAAATGCCAGCGACCCCGAACGGGCGGAAACTTCCGGCATTTATGGGGCGTCAGGATTGGGTTCCGGTGTGGAGCCCAGCTGCAGGCAATCCTGACAATATCCCAGTTTCCAGAGTCCAGTTTCCATGACTGTAAACACTAGCAGTAGTCGTGTCTTTATGCAAGTGTAACGAATTAGCTCAAGAGGAAATATCTATAATTAATTATAACTGGTTATAATTAATAATAAACATTTAGATTAGATTTTGGGATAAACTGTAGCAGAATTAATGTTACAATTACTTGATCTGTCCGTCCACGGAGCAGATAATATAATTATTTATCAATTCTGGGAATGATTATCCCCCCCTTTTGCCAGGAAAGGTAGCTTTCCCACTCTGCGTGCTAGCAGTAATTTAGCATGTAGCTTAAAGGGTCAAACGTTCAGTGACTCCAGATGTGAGCAGCACACAGAAACAAACGATTGTGAATTTAAAGAATTTAATAAACACGGCTATAGGTAACATACAACAATTAGACAAACATATACATACAGGGTAAAGGAAAGTGATGAAAAGAGAATGGCAGTATTACACATCAATTAACCACAGCCTAATGAGAATCGTCAGAGAATTCTTATGTTCACCTTAAAAAGGGGTTTAAACGTGCATAGTTACTTGCATTGGTCCTTATTTCATGCAAAGGAGTCCTGATGTGGTAGGGTCGCGATCCTCCTTGAAGGTAAATTTTGCCAAAGAGTCAAAGTGTTGAAAAGAGGTGTCTCGGGAGGAAGAAGAAGTTCTGAGCATTCGTGCCTGTGTGACGCTCTTTTTGATGCTTTCTGGCACGCCCATCATGTGGCCTGAATGGCCAATCACAAGTGTGACATTTTGGTGGGAGAAGTTCCCTTTATCTGGGTTTACGACTGACCGGAATTTTTATGGCTGGTCCAGAGAGAAACTGTAGTTCATTGCAGTTACAATTTCTACCTTATAGAAATTGTATGATGTATTTTGTGATCACATGGTATGCATCACTGTTTCAGTAGTAAGGAGAAGTTCCTTCTGACACCAAGAAAGGGACCTTTAGGAGGTAGGAAAGTGGAAATACACTTATACACTTAATTATGGGTAATTAGAGTTTACCTAATGTAAAATAGAAAGTTGTAACTAGTATAATTTATACAAGGGAACGTACACACAACGCGTGCATATACGGGATCCACTTATAATCACATATTCCTAGCACAAGATACAGACAATGCGTTTAAGTGTGTGCGTGATTGTGTATTGCAAAGGTGGGGCCAGGCAGGAGGTCTTTATGGAATGCTTTGAAGCTTGGAACCCCCATGAGCAGTTTGCAGACCCAGCCTGTTTAGCATCTTGTTTGTGACAGTGGGGGAAGACGGGACGATCAGGCTGAGGGTCCAGGTTTGTAATTTGTATGTAAATGTCAAAGGTTCTTTGAAGATCAACCATCTGTGATCCTACGCAGACGCTACACAAGTCTGAGTCACAGTATCTTGGAATTTATTCATGGTTGAGGTCCTCGTGATACTTGATGTTCATTATGACATGACCTTGCAGTAGATGAGGCTTTTTGTCATAAGCCGGGGAAAAGGTAGAACTTCTTCACAAGAGTGGTGCGATCTTTACATGGCATCTGGTCAGGATACGAGTCCTTAAATTTCTTCAAAACCTGTGCAGAAATCAATCAGATTTTGCAATTTGGCCACTAAAATTCTACTTAGGGCTGAACACTTTGAGACTCACCCTTCTGAACAGCTCCTCTATGTGATTCTCGTCAGCATACTGATGGAAAACTTGCACAATGGTCTGGATAAAGACGGAACCATTCTCAGGACATCGGTACGAAACCGTGTCTGTGTAAGAAACAGTTACTTTAGATCAATTATCCCTTAGATATAGTGCATGGGTAGAGTTCACAAATGTCACATGAAGTACATCGTCAGGCTTTAGTACCAGACAATACCAGATAACAAGAAGGACTGCTTTGCTAGTTGCCTGTATCTTGAAGAGGAGGAATTAACTCCCCACCGAGACCCATGAAAACGGGAGGCGTGATTGACAGCTCTCACCCCACTGCCTCAAACCAAAAATATCATTATATAAAGCATTCTGCTTGTCAAGGTAGTGAATCTGACATTCAAATCAACAGAAACGTCCATTAATGAATGAAAGTGATACACAGCACACAACGAAATGTGTCCTAGTGGGTAACACACTCGCCTATGAACCAGAAGACCCGGGTTCGAATCCCACTTACTACCATTGTGTCCCTGAGCAAGACACTTAACCCTAAATTGTCCCTGTAACTACTGATTGTAAGTCGCTCTGGATAAGGGCGTCTGATAAATGCTATAAATGTAAATGTAAATGTATAAGTCCGCTTCCTTACCACTACGTAATAATCTGCTTTACGATTCAAGTTCTATGGTAATGAAATGTTTACTGTATAAATGAGTCCTAAAACAACGATGCGGTTATTCCTGTAATTACTTGTAAATGGAAAGCATGGATAAAACTTCTCACCTGGTGTGCTGGACCTCAGGCAGATGAAATCTTTCTCTGTGTGCTCTTTTCTTTGGGACCTCCGTATGGGGGCACTATCAGGGACCATGGTAACGCCACATTCCCCTACACATGACACACAATCCAGAACACTCAGGAACACTGTAACCTCGTGCTTTGGTTTAGACTCGTCTAGACAAATCCTATTCATCCTTACCTCCTCTGCAGGACTGAATGAGGATGACTTTGGGTTTGTCGCGCAGCCCGGCGCAGTTTGCCGTGTTCAGACTTTTGAAGATCTCCTCCACTTTAAAAATGTCCTCCTGCTCGCTGCCAGGCAGATCGTGGGTACCGCAGATGCCCTCAGCACACCCGTGCGACATTATCACCACGAAGCAGCTATCAGACTGGATGTGTTCCTTTCTCTTCGAGAAGTCCTTAATGCTGGCATTCATGCCCTAGTAAAGAAGGAAAAACAGAATTTCCTCATTGTGACTTTATGCCTCCGTAAACAACCATGACCTCAGCCACCAAAAATCGAAAAAAATATGTCTGCAAACAAGTGTGCAAAATTTGTGTTCTTAGGTTACCGCGGTGAGTCAGGCCAGAATTAGATATACTCTTTTCCCACATTTTATTATGTTATTTTCCTTGAAATTTTCCTTGAAATTCAAACACAACACCCCATGATGACAATGTGAAAAAACAGCTTATTTGAGGTTTTGGCAAACTGAAAAAGCACATGTATCATTCTGCTCCGCCGTCCAGGTATCGACAGCTCACTTGGCCCGATCTGGAATTCATCCCCGTATGACATGATGCATGGGAAATGTTACCTCGGAGGATTTCCCAGTCCTCCCCTGAAAAATTCGCTCCACCGACTGTCGTGTCATGCAAACGAGCAAAAGCTGGCCCCGCCCCCACCCTCATTTTCATTTAAAGCTACAGACGTCGGCACTGCACGTCCTGGGGAAATCTCATTGGTGGGACAAGTGGCTGTATCTCTGCACCAAGGCTGAATTTCAGATACAGTATTAGGGGACCACTAAGGCCGATATAAAAGCATACAAAATCAGAGGTCATGGGACCTCTAAATAAATTTTGAACATCATTATAATAAAAATGGCACTTTTTAAATGTACCTGTGCGGTCAAGTTTTTGAGAATGACTACAGAGTAACCCAGGATCTCAAGCAGGCTCTTCATGTCGGCCTCATCCTTCTCTCCTCCGATACGGTCACTGAGGTGCTCGAACTCAATGTTACTGATGACCAGGGCCAGACGCCTCCTGAGGCGAGATTTGTCCAGCAATGGGTAGACCTGAGAAGAAGCAATCCCATCATCAGTTTGTTAAATTGCTCCGCCTGTCCATTAAATCCACTGGTTTAATGAAATCAGAAAACTTACATCATCTCCTTCTGACTGCAATGTCTTCGACTTAAATTCAGGTTGACAGAACGTAAAAGATGGCGTGATTTCTTGTTCTTGGACCTGAAAAGATACACATAGCTGCAAAAAACTGATAACACTGCCTAGACTAGGGGTCTCATTTATAAAACTTTGCATAGAATTCGTACTAAAAATATATGTAAGCAAAGAAAATGTCAAACCTGCGTGCAATATACGGTTTATAAACCGTATATACATGGTAAATGCATGGTAAATCCTCTGATGAAAACCTGAAAAAGCGGCATCATGGCGACCGAGGGCTTGTGGGTGAAGCGGAAAGTGCAAAGAAAATTGTTTGGTGGTCACCATACAGGGAGTGCAGAATTATCAGGCAAGTTGTATTTTTGAGGAATAATTTTATTATTGAACAACAACCACGTTCTCAATGAACCCAAAAAACTCATTAATATCAAAGCTGAATGTTTTTGGAAGTAGTTTTTAGTTTGTTTTTATTTTTAGCTATTTTAGGGGGATATCTGTGTGTGCAGGTGACTATTACTGTGCATAATTATTAGGCAACTTAACAAAAAACAAATATATACCCATTTCAATTATTTATTTTTACCAGTGAAACCAATATAACATCTCCACATTCACAAATATACATTTCTGACATTCAAAAACAAAATAAAAACAAATCAGCGACCAATATAGCCACCTTTCTTTGCAAGGACACTCAAAAGCCTGCCATCCATGGATTCTGTCAGTGTTTTGATCTGTTCACCATCAACATTGCATGCAGCAGCAACCACAGCCTCCCAGACACTGTTCAGAGAGGTGTACTGTTTTCCCTCCTTGTAAATCTCACATTTGATGATGGACCACAGGTTCTCAATGGGGTTCAGATCAGGTGAACAAGGAGGCCATGTCATTAGTTTTTCTTCTTTTATACCCTTTCCTGCCAGCCACGCTGTGGAGTACTTGGACAAGTGTGATGGAGCATTGTCCTGCATGAAAATTATGTTTTTCTTGAAGGATGCAGACTTCTTCCTGTACCACTGCTTGAAGAAGGTGTCTTCCAGAAACTGGTAGTAGGACTGGGAGTTGAGCTTGACTCCATCCTCAAGCCGAAAAGGCCCCACAAGCTCATCTTTGATGATACCAGCCCAAACCAGTACTCTACCTCCACCTTGCTGGCGTCTGAGTCAGACTGGAGCTCTCTGCCCTTTACCAATCCAACCAAGGGCCCATCCATCTGGCCCATCAAGACTCACTCTCATTTCATCAGTCCATAAAACCTTAGAAAAATCAGTCTTGAGATATTTCTTGGCCCAGTCTTGACGTTTCAGCTTGTGTGTCTTGTTCAGTGGTGGTCGTCTTTCAGCCTTTCTTACCTTGGCCATGTCTCTGAGTATTGCACACCTTGTGCTTTTGGGCACTCCAGTGATGTTGCAGCTCTGAAATATGGCCAAACTGGAGGCAAGTGGCATCTTGGCAGCTGCACGCTTGACTTTTCTCAGTTCATGGGCAGTTATTTTGCGCCTTGGTTTTTCCACACGCTTCTTGCGACCCTGTTGACTATTTTGAATAAAACACTTGATTGTTCGATGATCACGCTTCAGAAGCTTTGCAATTTTAAGAGTGCTGCATCCCTCTGCAAGATATCTCACTATTTTTTACTTTTCTGAGCCTGTCAAGTCCTTCTTTTGACCCATTTTGCCAAAGGAAAGGAAGTTGCCTAATAATTATGCACACCTGAAATAGGGTGTTGATGTCATTAGACCACACCCCTTCTCATTACAGAGATGCACATCACCTAATATGCTTAATTGGTAGTAGGCTTTCGAGCCTATACAGCTTGGAGTAAGACAACATGCATGAAGAGGATGATGTGGACAAAATACTCATTTGCCTAATAATTCTGCACTCCCTGTAGTGACAAACAAAAAGAAAAAAAAAAAGGACAGATTTTTAAAAGGCCAGCGACAAGCGCTAGTCTTTTTGAACATGAAATTATGCTATATTTTCAAAAAACTTCCATACCCATTGGATTTGAACCAGCAACCTTGCTATTACGGGTCCGCTTCCGTACCCACTAGGATTCGAACCGGCAACCTTCCGATTACGGGTCCGCTTCCGTACCCGCTAGGATTCGAACCGGAAAACTTCCGATTACGGGTCCGCTTCCGGACCCGCTAGGATTCCAACCGGAAACCTTACGATTACGGGTCCGCTTCCATACCCGCTAGGATTCGAACCGGCAACCTTCCGATTACGGGTCCACTTCCGTACCCGCTAGGATTCGAACCGGCAAACTTCCGATTACGGGTCCGCTTCCGTACACGCTAGGATTCGAACTGGAAACCTTCCGATTATGGGTCCACTTCCGTACCCACTAGGATTCGAACCGGAAACCTTCCGATTACGGGTCCACTTCTGTACCCGCTAGGATTCGAACCAGAAACCTTCCGATTATGGGTCTGCTTCCGTACCCGCTAGGATTCGAACCAGCAAACTTCCGATTACGGGTCCGCTTCTGTACCCGCTTCCGTACCCGCTAGGATTCGAACCAGCAAACTTCCGATTACGGGTCCGCTTCTGTACCTGCTTCCGTACCCACTAGGATTCGAAGCGGCAAACTTCCAATTACGGGTCCACTTCCGTACCCGCTAGGATTTGAACCAGCAACCTTCTGATTACGGGTCCGCTTCCGTACCCGCTAGGATTCGCTTCGGCATTACCTTCTGTCCACATCCACTGTTGGCGCAGTGCTTGGCATTGAGAAATGGCCCTGTCCACTCCTTCAGACACAGCCAACAGAACTGGTAGGTCCGAGCCTTTTTGGCAGTGCAGATGGTGCAGTGCACGCACAGGTTGTTCAGGTCGATCCTTTCCACGAAGGAGCCACATCCTGGACACTACAGAGGGAAGTGACAAGAAGCAGACACCCACATCGAAAACTAGTTTACCTACATGCATTTCTGTTTCTAAGATATCGTATTTCAACTCTGCACCTTTGTAACACATAAGATATATTTCACTCCATAATGAAGGTGAAGTGAAACACTGCAGCACAGCACACGGTGACACTACGAAATGTGTCCTCTGTTTTTAACTATCATTTACATTTAAGGCATTTGGCAGATGCCCTTATCCAGAGCGACTTACAACGTAAGAGATCAGTTCTGGTTCACTAGGACCCCCAACTATGAATACAATCTTTTTATTCACTCTGTTGTAGTTTCTATACGAAGTCAGACAAGAAGAAGGTTACAAGTTCATCTAAATATTCTCTAAAGAGGAAGGTCTTGAGCTGCCGTTTGAAGGTGCTCAGTGACTGAACTGTTCTGACCTCGAGGGGACGTTCATTCCACCACCGAGGGGCCAAGACAGAGAAGAGTCCAGATGAGTGTTTTCCTTTTATATTCAGAGATGGAGGGACCAGGCGAGCAGTACTGGAGGCTCGGAGTATACGAGGTGCAGTGCGAGGTGTAATAAGGGCTGTGATGTAAGATGGTGCTACTCCATGTTTGGTTTTGAAGGCCAGCATCAGTATTTTGAATCTGATGCGTGCAGCTACTGGGAGCTACTGGTAAACCACTCGCCTCTTACCCACAAAGTCCCTGAGTCCCTGAGCAAGTCACTTAACCCTGAGTTGCTCTGGATTAGGACATCTACATGTGGTCATGTAGGTAAAAAAAAAAGTAATAACGAATGGTGGAAAGAAGGAATGTCAGACTATGGATATTCCAGGTATATTTATGCACCGAGTCATGAAAAGGCCCAGGTTCAAACCTCACTTACTTCCATCGTGTCCCTGAGACACTTAACCCTGAGTGTCTCCAGGGGGGACTGTCCCTGTAACTACTGATAATAAGTCACTCTGGATAAAGGCCGTCCAATAAATGCCGTAAATGTAAAGTGCGTCATCCCACCTCACTTTACTATCCGCTTCCTTATTGAACTTCAAGAACAACTTGAAATGAGGAGGTTTACTGCATACAGATTCATCTGACATTAATTCAACTGTAAAATGCGCCAGATAATCATTACTTTATTCATTTCCTACTATTTAAATAACGTTTAATGTGTAAAAGTGTACTTTCACTCACAGGTTTGAAGTCGCACAGCGTCAGGGCCGTCAGCCTGGAAACGGTTTCCTCGAAATATCGCTTCTGTCTGTCGGAGAGGCTGACCTTCCCAGCAATGAGCTGATAGGACAGTCCAGTCCTGCCAGCCAGCCCGTCCCCACACTGAGGACAGCCGAACACCGTCCTGCCCTGAAACACAGACCCCGCAGCTTCAGGCTCGTCTCCGTGCCAGAAAACAGTGGTCGGCGTTTAGAGCCTCACTTGTTCCAGCTGAAACTGGCACCAGGCGAGCAGGTAATCGGGTGGACTGAGATGACCGCAGGGCAGACGCACATCTGGAACAAGAGACACCTATTATGTCGTATTTAACACATATTGTCATTATTACACGTGCTTGCTTCGGAAAAGCCAGCAAAAGGCAAACTTTATGCGTGACAAAATGTATTTTCCTTTCAGGCTCTTATTCAGGAACATAAATGAGCTCTTTTAAAAATAAAAATACAGTTGAATGTTCCAATCCAGCATTTACAGAGACCATCTAGGAAGGGCACCCAAGACCAGGAAAGGGGTGAGATTGGAGACAATGTCCAACTCACCTGTCGGCGACTCCAGACTCTTCGCCTCGGTGCCTGAAAGGAGAATGAATATCACGGTGAATAGCTTTCTTTCTTTCTTTCTTTTTACTCGCAGTGTGCCTGAAGTTAAAATAATTAAATACATACTCTGCGGTGCGGGCGCGGAGTCGGGTACGTCGTCGCAGGTCGCCATTACGCATGGGTCCGGTGGCCGGTGTCCGGTCGATTTTGGGGGGCTTAGTCGGCTTTTCTTCCCCGTGTGTGATGCGGAAGGAGAAGAAGTGGATCTCGGCTGTTCACTGTTCGTCTTTAAACTCGGCAACAGGGATTTATCAGCTGTAGACGAGGCGCGATGACCGCGGGCGTAAAAATGCGCTCTTGGAATGAAAGCGCCTGATGTTTTTTTTTTTTTTTTTGGTTTGTTTGTTTCGTTTTTGGTTTCACTTTAAATCTCAATATATTCCTGAAGTCGACAGATATTCGGAGGTGTGGCCACGGAGTGCGTCCTGTCGCCGCTGGTCGCCATTACGCGGCGCTATCTGCAGATCTGTGGGTCTGCTGCTATCTGCCGCTCAGAATTCAGTAACCTTCAGTGTTTTTCTCCGTGTGTGACGTGGAAGGGGAATCAATGGATCTTTAAACTCGGCAACAAGTTTGTGTCTGTTGTGATCACCTTTGCTACAACTGTAGAAGTCGCAGACTGAATGGGTCCCGAACAACATCATATACAGTACAGGGCAAAAGTTTGGACACACCTTCTCATTCATGCGTTTTCTTTATTTTCATGACCATTTACGTTGGTAGATTCTCACTGAAGGCATCAAAACTATGAATGAACACATGTGGAGTTATGTACTTACCAAAAAAGTGAAATAACTGAGAACATATTTTATATTCTAGTTTCTTTGCTCTGATTACTGCTTTGAACACTCTTGGCATTCTCTCGATGAGCTTCAAGAGGCGTCACCTGAAATGCTTCTCCAACAGTCTTGAAGGAGTTCCCAGAGGTGTTTAGCACTTGTTGGTCCAGCTCAACCCAAACCATCTGGACTGGGTTCAGGTCCGGTGACTGTGGAGGTCAGGTCTCCACTTTTTGTGAAGTACATAACTCCACATGTGTTCATTCATAGTTTTGATGCCTTCAGTGAGAATCTACCAACGTTAATGGTCATGGAAATAAAGAAAACAGACTGAATCAGAAGGAGTGTCACAACTTTTGGTCTGTACTGCATATATATCTACACAATAGTGAATACACATATTAGTGTATGCAAATCATAATGATACCTAAGCGCAGGGAGGCAGGATATAAAAATCTAGAAAGTACCACGGTGCTATGAAATTACTGCACCAGAGCTCAAATTGTGACCAGTACATTTTCACAGAACAGTCACCTTGAATTATGTCCTTAATATTATTGCAATAAAAACTTAAATAGTACCGTGGCTGCGGTACATGGTCCCGCCACAAGAGGGCTCAACGGTAAAAATCAATAATTCAGCTGCTTACATAAAAAAAAAGGTCACGTGTCCACCATGTTCATATGATAAATGTCAACCACCTTTACACAGAATAATAATACATGTTAAAGTAGGTCACAGTCGTTGAATTTAAATGTTTATAACACAATCATATTTCCTGGAGAGAACATTACCAAATGGGATTATAGAAAATGTTAAACTAATTCGAAAGCCGATGTCTGGTTTGACCCCTGGAAAAATTCAAATATTTTATTCGTGTGCATAATGTCCATAATAATGAGCTTTAGAGTAATATTAAAATGTAACATACACGGGCCATAGATTTCTGCCAGTCGATGACACAGCATGAAATAGGCGTGTCGCTTTAACTCGACTTTTTCCCCCTTAAAACCACTGGTGGGCAGTCCGGCTCTTTTCAGCAATCCGAATCTTCTGGTTCTGTTCACTAATGGACAAAAGTAGTTCATTCGGATCGCAAACGGCTCTTTGTTTTTGTATCGACAACTCTCCACTAGTTATATTATATAATGCCGACAATATAAACGAACCTTTTCACAAGTCAAGCCCCGATCGAATACTGGTAATAATCGATCTGTTTCTTTGAGGAAGCTGTAATGTAATGTTGCAACGTTCTCGTTCACTGACTCGTTCACCGACGTGATTCGCCGAGCGGGAGCCGTTCGTTGGCGAGCAGCACAACAGTGCGCGGCCCCGTTTCCAGGCTCGTCCGTGCGCGGCCCCGTTTCCAGACTCGTCCGTGCGTGCGTGGAGCTAGCAGTTCGGTCCCGCTGTGTCCCGATCTTGGGGGAACTAAAGAGGAAAAGCGTGCGATTCGCCGGAGGACGGCAACGCGAGCCGAAACAGAACAAGCGAGGCAGCCACATCAGCGGCGGTGTTTGTATATTCTTTTTTTTTTTTTTTTACTTTTTGCAGAAATGGCCGACCCGATGACCCAGTCCTCTCAGATTTCTTCGTCGCAGGGTCTCGCCGACGGACAGAACTCCGCCGCGGCCAAAGACTCGCAGTTCAGCGGTAAGACCCGGCGGCTGCCAGGGCGAACTTCACCCGGCGGAAAAGCGGAGCTTTGCAACTCGTCCCTGTACTGTGTGATTTCTAAAGAGAAAAAAAACAGCGTGAAACCCCAAAATCTCCACCATTTAAACATTGTAAAGTTATTGAAAACGAGTGTTGTTGATTTCGGGCCGTGTTCGCGCCCGCACGTCGCGCAGTTGCTGCGGTTGAAGCTGCGTGTGTGTGTGTGTGTGTGTGTGTGGTTTTTTTTTTTTATTTATTTATTCCTGCCTCGCCGACCCGTGTGTCTCGGTGACGGGGAGCGAATGTTGCGGCGACGGCCCTCTGCAGTGCAGATGCGTGTTTACCGGGAGCGGCTCGCGAACGCGCCTTTCCGGTCTTCAGTGGGCGGAAAAACTAACCCCACGCCACCCCAAACTCCGCCCTGTCTGTATAAATTAGTGTATAGATTTTTATATTATTATTATTATTATTATTATTATTATCATCCCTTGTGTTTGGACATGTTAAGTATCGGGCTGATGGCGCATCTTCGGCCCCAGTGGAGAACTAAAAGCGGACGCCGCGGCCATGTTGGAGCGGGGAGGGGCGTGTTCGCTCCTTATCAGTCAGGGCGCAGCGCAAAATAAAGCAGTAAAAAAAATGTCTGTTTTATGTCCGGATGGTGTTTTGAAAACGCTCCGTAATTCATAAAGGAGACCGATTGCGCGCCCTAGCCGATTTCTGCGATGTCGCCTGTCTGACGTCGATCTGTTTATATGACGTAATCACGTTATTTCTGTTTAAACCTGTTAGGTCCGTAATATGTTTTCTAGCGTTTACATTTTCCAACATTTAGCAATAAAAAAAGTGTTGCGACGATCAGGAAGCGATTGCTACGTTCTCATTGGTTGACACGTTTAATTATCCAATGGAAAATTTAAGCATGTAAACAAATCCGCCATGTGGTAGCGGTGATGAAAATCATAAAGCTATAAATGGAAGAATAATTCATACAAATAGTTTTGTCTTTACTGAAGTCAAATATAAGGTTATTTCAGTGTGCCGATTTCTGTCTACAAAGTAGTGTTAAAGTGACGTATTTTTTAGTTTTAAATTTTTTTTTACATGCGCATTGCCGGTTTTGTGCTGATTTCGATAATGCATTTGAAAAGTCTTTTGTCTTTTCATGAAATCAGCGGCCAGGTTTTGTCGGTTTTGATACCTGTGCGCCTGCCTTTTAAGATGCTCGGTGAGCATCGGCGGAACAGGAACAGGGACGGATCTGCTGGATGTTCTCGCGCTAAGTATGCCAGGCATGCCGCTCGGGGACCGGTGACCTTGAAAAGTGAAAGTGTGCGAGTGGCCTGAAAGTAACGACCCTCTCGCCCCGGCTCACCCGCATCGTCCCGCTTCCCTCGCCGCCCCGCCCCGGTCCGCGCCTCCTGATGCCTGTCTGTCTGCCCTCCGGCCTGCGCGGTCGGAGTTGCCGGCTTCTCGGGTGACCGGATTGGGCTGAGGCAGCACCCCCCGCCCTCGGGACGTGGCGGTGTCATGAGTCAGGGATATGAGGCGGAAATAGTTGGCGTGAATACGGGCATCTTCTGGGTGGTTTTGTTGCTCTGGACCCCGTTGAGAGACCGAATACGTTATTTTTCTCCATGTAAAACTCGCCCAGTGAATGTCAGGGCGATGATGATGATGATGATGATTTATCGGGGAGTTCACGACCCTGGGCTGTAAGTACCTGTCGTCAGGGAGAAGCGATCGCTCTCCCCTGCGCCGGAATGCGAGCGATCCCGGGCCGCCGGCTCGGCCAGGGTGCGGCGAGGACGGGAGCGCAGGTGAGTCAGGAATGCCGCAACCCGCCCGTCTGGTCCTCGCGGGGTGGACGGGCGTCCCTGTTTCTCGACAGACCGGTTTTCGGGGGGGGGGTGGACTGGACTCTGCGGCCCAGTTTGATCTTGCGATGACCTGACCGGGCACAAAGGCCCGCTTTGTCCGGCGGGAACGTCACATGCGCTGTAGAAGTGTGGGGGGGGGTGGGGGGTAGAAATGCCTTCCATAAATAGGTTACATAATACGGTAGAAGGGAGCGCAGTGTGGGCGCTGAGCTTGCTCGGAAACCGCGGGGGTGAAATATTTCAGATTTCCTGCGTGGGAAGGGATGCAACGATGTTTTTCTTCTTCTTATTCTTATTATTTTTAATAAAACTGTAGGTAAGATAAGTTGTGCATGTTTCATGCCGAGTTGAGAGCCGACACCTGGATGCCGCGTCCTTAATGTGTAAGACGGGGTGGGGATGCTCATTCTCCTGTCCTTTTTATTTTCCCAGATTCCTTTCTTTCCTCTTCGCCCGTATCTCTCATTCAGTCTCCTCAAGGCAAGTGTATGGTTCTCTTCTACGCTGCTCACCCGCTTCTCCAGTCTTCCTCCTGCCCTCTTTCTCTGTCCTTCTTCTGTCTGTAGTTTTTTTTTTTTTTGTTCCTTGCTCGCTGGGCTGCTGCTGCTGCAACGCTCGCCATTTCCTCTCGTTGGTGCCCCCGTCCTGCCGACGTCCTCCAGAAACATCCAGTGTCCTGGACCTCCTGATCTCTGTGTCTCCCCCCACCCCCCGTGTCCACGGTGACCGCTCTCTCCCCCACGTCGTGCATGGAGTCCCGTTCCAGAGCGCTCCTAGAAGTTTTGCACGTGGCGGCGTGTGACTCTACGGCGTCTTTTTTTTTAAAATAACGAGACAATAAGACACCACCCAAGCCCCCGCGCGGCCTCTGTGCCGGCGCTTCGGCTCGATTTAGACGAGAGGGTCCCAGCAGATGGCGGCCGTCCCATCCAATTCTATTGCTATTATTTAGGTCAGCGTTTCTGTAGGCCCGGCGTAATCCCTAGATTGCCACCTTATTTTAAGATGGCCGAGAAGTTCAAGTTCACAAGCATGAGCCTAAAAATGGAGGTCCCCGTGGGTCCCTGTCCTCTATGGAGACCCTATTCTCTTCTTTTTCCCTCCTCCTCCAGTCCACTCAGTTTGGCCCAGTACAGTGACACTGGTCCAGAAGAGTCCAGAAGTCCCAGGTTCAAACCTCACTTACTACCATTGTGTCCCTGAGCAAGACACTTGACTCTTGAGTGTCCCCCGGGGGACCGTCCCTGTCACTTCTGATTGGGCGTCGTGATATATGAAAGTAACTGCTGGGGCTCACCACTCATGATCTTCACACCATCGCTTGTAGCTTCATGTCTACTTCTGCATGTTAGAGCCAGACACCAGGACTTGTCCCCTCCCCCCCCATTTACTGTTTATTCATATTAAATCTGTCCATGTTTTTTCTCATCCGCAGCATATCATTGGATGTGTTCAGGCAGATGGCTTTGACCTAATGGAATGAGCTTTTGTCACAAATACATCTCAAGATTTGAAGCCTTTACAGTAGAGTAATTGGACGGGTCTGATTGTCTGGCTGAAATTGCAAAGGGCATGACTTGACCACAAAAAAAAAAGCATTGTTGGTTTTGTTCCAGAATTGATCTATTGACAGCAGATGCTGATGTCATTAAACTTTGGACGGGCTCGCTGTAATTTATTAATCTGCCTGTCCTAGATTCTCCACTCGACCCATTAAACCTGGTTTGGCAAATTGCAGCAGGCCTCCCTTTCTTCATTATTACGGAACGGTTATATTGATCGGGGTATCAATGTATTTGAAACACCAAGGCGATAAAACGACGGCGGTTGGGGGGTGGGGGGTGTTGTCTGTCCAATCAGAGGATTTTGGCCATTTCCCAGTTCATATTATGCAAGTGTTGACCGGTATCGTGCCAAATGCGGACACCACTTGCGTTTGCCCACTTTGAACAATAGAAAATGGGACACAGTGGCTGGCTGGTGGATTTTTAGAGGTGAGAACCATTTTGCGTTGCAATGTCACGTTGGGGGGTCACGTACAAGGAAACATGCGTGTTGTTGGGTTTTTTATCATCATGTTGGAAATTGGAATGAAAATCTGTTGAAGGACCTTTTTGTCTGGCCAACCTTCCAGGTCCCAGCTGTCGTCCCCTCCCCAATATAGCTCTGCCTGCAGAAGTAGAAATGACATGGTGGGGTTAGGAGCAGGATCATGTGATTATTAGGCGCAGTTGCCCGGAACATCTTGTGACCCTGAGCCCAGGGGATCCAGTGAAGAGTTGGGTATGGGTATTTGTGTGCATTGACTTTTTAAGGCATTTATTCACGCCTGTCCTGTAGGTGCAATAAGGTCATTCCAAGAAATGTGCTTCTCACTATGTTGTTGGTTTTGGATAGCAGCGGTGTCGTTTCTACACAATTGGGTCGTCAATGGCAACAACATGTGAATGTACGAGGCAGCATGCCCACACACGGCTCCATCATTTGCATGGCTGCTTGAGCTGCAGTGGTATAGATGCTACTATATTCTGGGAATGCTAGTGACAAGTTATGAGAACTGATGATGCTTGCTGAAGTACGGGGTCTTTTTATTTATTTTATTTTTTTTATCTCCTAAATTTAGGTTTTTTTTTGTAGTTTTTTTTTCCTCTACATCGATGCAATTTAAATAAATAAATTCCACATAGATGGACCCCTGCTTTAGCACATCTGCATGGGTGTAGAGTTTGCCTTGACTTTTATGCCCTCCTTCTGCTTTCCTCTTCTCACCTGTGTTACGGATGCAGACAAAAGGGTGGTGGTGGGCTCTGACAAGCCCTCAGAAGGCGTGGCTACCTCACTTCGATTTCTATCTCAGCCGGGTTCGTTCTCTCCTGGCTCTTTTGGGAATAAACCTTCAGATTATTCGTGCAAGGACCAAGAGAAGAATGAGGTTGCTAACTCCGCTTATGGGTGTGAGCATCAAGATTCCTCGCCCATAAAGACGTCCCCTGTGTCCGAGAGGATCAAAGCGCTGGAGGCTCTTGCTGCAAAGCAGAATGAGGGTAATGGAAGGAACGACGGGTTCTCTCACTTTCGAGATCGTCACCATGAGAAGTCTCCAACAGAAGCAACTGTTCCAGTATCTTCCACCTTCCAGAAGAAGACCGCACCCCCAGATCAGGATTCCCCAGAATCTCCCTTCGAGGTTTTGGGCGATGCTAGGCAGGTGAGTGATGACGAAGACACGGTGGACTGGATGCGAGCTCACCTACCTCCAGCACCAGATTTTGGCACCGAAGAGGCCGAGGTTGAAGACGAGAAGGACATTCCTGTAAGTAATGTTGAAACAAAAGAGGTGGCACCTAAGGACATAGTGGCAATGGATGTTTCTGGATCCTTTGTGGGCGTGCCTGATGATTTTATGGACAATCCCACTGCGAAGTCTCCAGAACCAGAGAAAGAAGAGAGCATCGAAGAAGAGTCCGAATTCGATCTTAGCTTTCTGCCAACAGCGTACATGTGGGAAAAACAGGACAAGACCGATAAGGACACCCGTCCTCCAGAGGTTCAGGGGTCTGATGGCACTGACGTCCTTGCCTCTGCGCCACCACCAGCAGGTTTTGGGTCTCCCTCTCCCCCTCTGTCTCCACCTCCTTCTCCATCCTCCTCTCCTCCCCCTTCCCCTAAAGTATCCCAGCCACAAGCTCCCATCTCAAAGGGAGAACCAACAGGTGGTGAATCCGAGCCTACGGAGATCCTTGAAGTGGACAGCTCTGGTGAATCAGATGATACTGTGATCGAAGATGCAGCGAGCATTTCCGCTTCCATAGAGCCAAATAAATCTCTCCCCTGCGGCGAAAAAGAGACCTCGCCTTCCAAACCAGAGAAGCAGTTCATGCTGGTACCCATCATCAATGTCATCGAGACCGAAGAGCAAGTAGTCAGCGACGAAGAGATGGAGCAAGATTACGAAGAGTACAAAGTGGTGAAAGATCCAGTCAGGGAGACTCTGAATGACCCAGAACCAGTTCCAGGAACAAAAGTGTCTGACGTAACTCCCGCTGAGGATCCAAAACCCACAGATGAGTACTCGCCACAGCCTTCTGCAAACAATTCTGCAGGGTCCTCACCCAAACATTATGCCAAAGAGGACGATGACATTGGCAGTGTTACGCAGACCACTGCATTGTCCAAAGGGCCAATCTCAGAGGAAATACAAGTGCAGCCACCAATTCCGGAACAGCCACCTTCAAAAACTTTCAACTCTGCTTTTGATAAAACCGTAGAGGAATCGTTCGATCTCTCAGACCATCAAGACGATGACCTTTCGGACGATGAACCCATTGACCCATATATGAATAGTTTCCCACCTCAGGCCCAGAAAGAAACAACAAAGTCCGACTTAACGGCAGAAGAGGATTTGTTGCCTAAAGAGTTTCCAAAAACTAATTTCTTCTCCGATATGAGAATGGATTCTCTAGTCGATAATACCCACGAAGATGATTTTGACAATGACTCTCTTCCAGTCTTGGATGACTACTCCTATGAAAAACAACTGAACTTTCCTACTGTACCTGAAACGTCTCTGTCTCATCTCGTCCAAGATGATGCCAATCAGACCCTTGTCCTTCAGAACAATGTGACGCAAATGACTAATTCTCTTCTGCATGAGGAGGACGAGGTCTCCGGCCCAGAAGCGCCTGCAGAGCCGCCGAAGGACAGTGACAGTCGTCGAGATGCAATATCTCCTCATGCTAACAAACAAGCAGATACCTCTAGCAAGCTCAAGGACCAGGAAGCATGTCCAAGCTTAATGGATGGGGGTTCTGAGTTACACCAAGGCTCTTCTGGTGCAACCAAGTGGGATCTCGGCGAGAGGCCACCCTCACCAGAGCCTATGAGTGACCCCGAAAGTGTTGAGCCAGAATGCTCTGTTTCGACGGCGACAGACAGCTTTGTTGAGTTCATGAGAGAATGCCTGAAGTCCAGGCAGGACGAGGAACCTGATTCATCAGGGCCCAACAATGCCGGTGAAGCCGGATCGGCTTCCCGGTCCTCGCCAGCTATGGTCATGGACCTGGAACAGGAGCACCTCACCATTCGAGCACTGAGGGAGCTCGGCAGTAGCCAAGAGGACGACGAGGACCTCCCGCTAAGCACAAAGACTCCCAAATCACCTTTGTCCATGGCCAATCCCGTTTCAGAGACCTCGCTGTCCCCAGAGGTAGAGGCATTTGACGTTTGGGTGGCAGAGGCGTACCACCTCGCCGAGCATGTGTTGGCAGCAGTACTAACCCACCTGTCAGGTAACACGTCTTCTCTCTGGGCTTCCGGCCTGCTAACCTCCCATGCAAGGACAGCCATGCGGTGCACAGCACCTTTTAACAACTTAATACAAATGGCTGCACGTGTCAGCCATGAAAAATGCATATTTTAACATATCTTATGAACAAAACAAAAAAAATGCTGGTGTGTTTGCTGGACGATTGACTTGAAACTTATTGACACCATCCGACCCCTTCTCCTTAAATGCGTGGCCAGCTCTGGGGGGAGGGGACAGGAGTCTCAACATGGCCAAGCGGTGTTGCTTTGCAAACTCTCCTTAGTGTTGGATTTCTGCTTTCATGCAACTTGACAGCGTTGTGGCCATTTCATAATCCGTTTTTTTTTTTTTTTTTTTTTTTAAATGCCGCGGCAATTGCGTTCGTTGGATTCTCCGTGTGTCCCCTGTAGTTTGGCGCGTTCGTTATTTGACGGCGCACCCCTCGGCTTCCTTGCCAAGCATTCCTGCCATTTCCTCTGCCATTTAACAATGGTACAATGCTCCCTCACCCAGTACAAATATGTTTGACACCTGAAGCACAGGACCGTCTTGCGCTGGCCACTTCTCGAATTTAAAGTGTTGCCGTGGCAACCAGAAAGTAGGGGAAAGTTTAAGGTGGAGATCGTGTGCCCCAGCAGTGAGATGTTACAGATTCTTTTGTTACTATTGAAAACTGATTTTTCAGGCATTTGAGAGAAAGCCACATGGCTTTGGGCCCGATGGGTGTGGCTTGTCAGTTGGAATAGTTTGCGCAGGAGCAGCTCGAAAGGTAATATCTCGTCTTGAGGACATTCTCCCCCGTAGCCGTGTCTCTGAACACGTTGGGCCTGTATTTTAATAAGTGCAAGGTTGTTCTATCACGTTGGTGTTAAAATGTGGTCTATTCGAACATCTCACATGCGCGCACGCCTGCGTCTTTAAGAGCTGTTCTGTCTCAAAAGAGGCCACTGCAGCGCTACAGCCGCTGGGACCCGCTGCCGGATCGGGGGCCTGTTAATGCAGGAGAACCAGAAAGGGAGGGAGGGGGAGGGGCGTCCCCCAGGGTACCAGTAAAGCATGCTGGGAGAGCCTCGGCTCCGACCCCTGCAGTGACGGGAAAGGAAACCCCTCGCCTAAACCCGTCCGCTACGCTTGCGTCCTGGGGTTCTGGGGCTTGCACAACAACAGAGTGCTGCTTGGTTTATTTATTTATTTTCCCGAGGCCGCTCTGGCACGGTGGCCAGGCAGTTATGTCATGGTGACCCCACCCCTCTCTGCACACTTACCTCATTCTGCTCCATGTTTGCTTCTGCGGGCCTCACACGACCGTCCGTGTTAAGAAGGCCACGAACATGCCGGTTACGTAACAACGCCTCATCGAAACAACCGGCCCCATTATCCCGCCGCTCGAACGCGGACGTGGCTGGATTATCAAGAATGTGACCGAGTCCACTGGTGCGATGGTCCATGCGGCGCGGAGCCCTGGTATCTTTTACATTTTTAAAAACCTAATAAAACGAGCCATGGGCCACCATCCCCTCCCCCCCGCGAATCAGGGCCTCATCAGGAGCTGCGCATCACGGGCCCAAAAGCCCCGGAGGCCTGGCACAGCGCAGCGGGCTCCTTTCACGAGGCCTCGGCGCCGTTACGCAACTGGCCGGCACAGGGAACGTCGCTTCTGCACGCGTGAATCTGGACCGCGGAACTCCGCGTTCCCGGAATAACGGTGGAGCCAGGTGCCTCGGGGAAACGCTTGTCCGTTTTGATCGCTTTTTTATTTTTTTAATACACAGGGTAAGCCATTTATATGGATGCACCTTAATAAAGTGGGAATGGTTGGTGACATTGAACATTTTTTATAAGTGGTCAGAAACTCATGAAAGAATAAAGTTACGTTAAAACCAAGCACACCATTGTGAAATTACCAATAAATTTGATGTCACATGACCCTCTTCCTATTGGAAAAACAAAAGTTGGATCCAAGATGACCGACTTCAAAATGGCCACTATGGTCGCCACTTATTTTGAAAAGTTTGCCCCCTCACATATACTAATGTGCCACAAACAGGACGTTAATATCACCGACCATTCCCATTTTATTAAGGCGTATCCATAGAAATGGCCGTCCTCTCTCAAATCACGCGTAAACACACCCGCAAAGATGCAAACCGATGCAAAAATAAAACATCTATTCACGCCTACCTCCCCGTCTCTCTCTCCCTCGCTCTCCCCGTGCAGCTAAGGAGCTGGTGTACTGGCGCGACCCCAAGAAGTCGGGCGTGGTGTTCGGCGTGTCCATGCTGCTCCTGCTGTCCCTGGCCACGTTCAGCGTGATCAGCGTCGCCTCCTACGTCCTGCTGGCCCTGCTGTGCGTCACCATCTCCTTCCGCATCTACAAGTCCGTCATCCAGGCCGTGCAGAAGTCCAACGAGGGACACCCCTTCAAGTAAGGCGTCGGGGCGTGGGGCGCGTGGGCTTTTTTTTGGGACTGTTCGCGTTCCGTAGCAACAGGTGAAGAATTTGAGGGTCTCGCGAGTTTCTTGTTGGACTTTTTGTAAAGGTGGTCCGACGCGTGGATTTACGTCATTTTACAGATTCTGAAGCTGCCATCCTGAGGCTCTCAGAAGATGAAATATGGCGTCTGGCCATGCATTTGCCGTCTGTTGTGTGTGTTGAGGCTTTTCACGGCGAGTTTAGGGCCCGATCCGTATTGAGTTCAGCTGTGTCGGTGCGCAGGGCCCTGATGGAGAAGGATGTCAGCGTGCCTCCCGAGACCTTCCGCAAGCACGTGGACGTCTGTCTGACCTACATCAACCGAGGCCTCAAGTACATGAGCCGCCTCTTCCTCGTGGAGGACCTGGTGGACTCTCTCAAGGTGGGTTTGCGGCCCCGTTTCCGTGCTCTACAGGTGGAGGTCGACCTTCTCGTCCAAGACGTGCGAATGCCATCGTTGCGTAACAGACGTGTGTGGAGTGCTGGAATTGTCATTTTAGGGTGTGTGTGTGTGCATATGTGTGAAGTGGCCTAGCTTTCCACTTCCTCCGCCCTCCCCTCTCTGCCGCTGCACCATCTATTTATAAAACTCGCATAGGTCGCGGGAGAAAGGAAGGAAGGAAGGAAGGGAGGAAGGAAGGAAGGAAGGAAGGGAGGGAGGGAGGGAGGACTGTGCTAGTCGGAAGACCTGGACCTGCCAGCCCAGTTCTTCTTTTAGTGCAAGCAGTCCAGTGTCATCCGGGGCCATGAGCAGAGCACCAGCACCACCACCGGAAAATACGGCATTCCTCAAATAGAGAAAGAGAGAGAGAGAAACTACTTTACCATAAAGATGAGCGCTGACACAGATTCAGTACACTCAAATGGCATCTGGCTCTGGCGATATCTTACATTTATTTATTTTTAATTACGATTTTATTTGCCAACAGTAAGCACCGACCCATACCGTCCTTACGGTAATTTAAAAACCTGGAAAAAGTAATGGAATTTGTAAAGCAAAAAAAAAAAAGTTTTGGAATACGAAATAAACATATAAAGTTATGGAAAAAGCCATTGAAATCTGACACATGAATGCATAACAAACTACATGTTTCTTGCGCCGTTTAAACGTTTAAAACTAGTGCAGGTTTATCGTATTTAGTATTGATAGGTGCTGCAGTATCACGCGGTGCAGTTCGCTATGGGCGAACTTGTCATAAATCTAGTTTCACAATATTTCTGTAAAAAAAAAAAATGTTTTCTTCTTCTAGCTGGCTGTGGTGATGTGGCTGTTGACCTACGTGGGCGCCGTCTTCAATGGAATCACCATCCTCATCCTCGGTGAGGGCCAAGCGTAGTCCTGTTACTAATTATGGGAATCAGGTTACTTTTCTCACCCGTCTTCTGCAAAACAAGATGGCTGGTCCGAGCCTCCATCACAACAGAGAGTCACATATGGTGTCCAGAAGTTTCTGCACACTTCTGTTCATGTTCTGTGTCGAGACCTTTGGTTTGCCAAAGCTGGGTCCTTTTGCTCATTGTCTGCATTAAATAATAATTTAATCCTTGATATTGTATTGAGGGTGTTTTTAAATATCATCTGATAATGGGGAAAATTCCCATTTTATTTAGGACCCCAGTTGATTTCCATTTTTAATGAACAGAGACTTGATTTTTCATTGAAGTCCCAATTGTTCATAGACTTCAGTGTAACGTTCATATCTAAACTTTTAGGATTGGCAGGGTTCGGATACTCCATATAACTGCTCTGCTCATGTGTAATGGGGCTCTAACTGGGATCAAAGCATCAAATGGCAGCCTGTGCCAGCATCTAGTGGTCAAAAGTGGTACTGGCGTTTTTTTGCCAAAAGCGATGTTACAAAATGTCAAAGGGATGGAGTCCGTAGCATGCTCGTAAAATAAGTGGACAAAAGGAAAGGTGGGGTTGGAGCAGGGGTCAGGTACCTGATCTATGGGATAATCGCTTTATATTCCTACGTAGCTGTTAAATCGTGTGAATGTCGCTCTTTTGTTTTCTTTCTGCAGCCGACATCCTGCTCTTCACCGTACCGCTGGGATATGAGAAGAACAAGGTGAGTGGGTGAGGTCCATCACACCCAATTCTGGTCTTCAGCTTTGCATATCTAAGTACTTTCACTGAGAATTTCTTCAAAACATGTTATGAAATGATATCTAAAATGACCAAAAGAATATATAATACATGATGTGGTCTTCCCTGGTTTATCAATTTACAATGAAATATATTTGCCATTTATTATATACGTTTATATTTATCTGTCATGGAGAACAATTACACATTAAAGAGAACGTTTTGATGCCTATGAATGGGATCAGGATTCGTTTGCACTGCTAATGTTCGTCTTTTTGTCTTTACAGACTCAAATTGATCACTACATTGACATCGCTCGCACTCAAATCAACACCACTGTTGCCAAGTAAGGCTCATCCTGTCATTTCACCTCCATGTAACGTCTGGCCCTCTCACCCTGATCTTATTTTCCCTTGTTGCTCTTCGTCCTCAACGGCAGGTTACAAGAGAAGCTTCCCGGCTCCTTGAAGCGCAAAGCGGAATGATGCGGCCGCCTACACACCCTTCGCCCTCGCGTCCCTGACCCTCTTCCTCTCTTCCTCTCTTCCAACCACCCCCCCGACCCCCATCACTGCCCACCCACCTGCCCCGATCCAGCCAACGGGCGGGGGAAGGACGAACTCTCGAAGCTTCTCTATATTTAAAACGTTAACTGCGCAGCTTAATTCAAGGCGCTCGGGGGGGAGCAGCTCTGGCCCCAGTGGTGCCGTTGTCTCGAGCACAAGAAGTAGAAGAGAAAGTGATGTAACCCTGAAACTGGATGCTCTTTGTTCCCTTTTCTTTCTTTCTTTCTTTTTTTTTTTTTGCGCTCAGAATTGAGACGGGCTGGTGAACTAGACTGAATCTATGACCTGGTTTTTGTTGTGGTGCAGAAATGGGTGTTTTTCTTCTTCAACGCAAATGTCTGTACTTTTGCTCAGAATAGATGAAATTTTCATTTTACAATGTTTGTTTGTTTTTGTTTTTCTCGTTTCTTTAGGAAGAATTTAAGAAATATGGGTTTGGAAAGTTGTTATTATACTTATTATTCAGTTTTCGCGATTTTGTCACTCACATTATGGAATTGTTCAATTAACTAACTTATATTTGTACATTTATCTGCAATGCACTGAACTCACATCCAGCAGGTTGAATAAAGTGGATTGGAGCGCTACCAGCAGTGATACGTTTGGTGTAGTTCACCCCCTCCAACCCCTTTTTTTTTTTTTTTTTTTTTTTCTTGGTGACATTTTTTTAAAAAGCACATGCGTGTATATACGGAATAAGACAAAAACAGCTCTTTCTGCTGTGAGTAGTTAGTGTGGCTTTTTATATCGAAATTAATCCTCTTACAGCGGAATTGCTTGTTTGTCACAACACTTTCTGAGAGGTCGGGTCTTTAGTTCGCGTGTATATTTCTACTAGTATGATCATGGCTATTATAATTATTACTATGGTTATTGAAGTTATTACTGATAGAATGTCTGCTTTCAACTCGTTTCTTGTGTTATTGCCGTCGAGGTTTCAGTTCGATTTTTCGTCATCACATCTGCGTAGGTCCTGTGTGCGTTTGTGCATCAGTGTTATTTCCTTACAGCGTGCTACTATAGCATTTATTGAAGCTACACGTTGACACCTGTGTAATATCCTGGAATTATTGCGCATTGACTAATGTATTTGCATTTTGTTTTTTTTTGTTTTTTTTTTACTTGTTCATGACACAATCGCTTTTCAGTTAATACTGCACATCTGCATCAAGCTCGAAAAGGGAGGGGCTTGCTGAACATCAATTACGTACCAATGGTTGTTTACTACAGATAACACTACTATTACCACTACTACTACTACTGTTACTACTGCTCTGCAAGTGTCTCTTGCCTGCTGAATGCCCCCCCGCAGCATCTATAGAACATTCCATCTGGTGCAGTGCATGCTACAAAATGCCTCACAGGGAGCCCTCCCTTCAACCCCCCCCCCCCCCCAACCAGAGCACTTTTTCTTTGGTCCGTCACAATAAGTCTGATGTGCAGAACATGCACTTTTCCTTCTGTGTAAGCCACCATGTCCTTGGTGTTTGGCCGGAGTAACGGAATGTAGGTTCACCATGGTCACTAATAAATCACCAGTGTGGTGCTTTTTTTCTATTATTATTATAATTAGGGCACGTGTCATTTATATTTCACAGAAATTACGTTGATTGAAAATTGCTATGCATCGTGTTTTTTTGTTTTTTTTTATTACACGTGTTCATTTCCTTCTGTAGATTAGTGTCCCTTAGAGACTGTTCCATTCTCTTTAATGCATTAGGACGAGACTTAAATCCTATTTTTATTGTAATTCTGTAGAATTAGTGCATGATCCTGTTTGGGAAAGGAAAAAACTAATTACAGAGGAAACAGCAATGTGGTCCCTGTACTGATGTCAAAATGGAATTAATACAAATGTATGTGTGTGGGAGGGGATACCGTGGCTTAATTTCAACCCAAGAATTGATGCATTTTTATATATAATAATAATAATAATAATAATTTCCATGGAATTAGAAGGCATGTAACACAATGTTCCAAATGTTTTGTCGAGTGCTGTACGAATATTGTTTGATGAGAAATAAACGGGGGAAAATCAGCTCTCATGTGGCCGGGGATTGTAGTCCAAGCTCTCCCGTTGTGTGACTTGCACCCTGTCGCTCGCGTGATATATAATTTCGATCATTTCAATGTCTATGTGGGTTTGCAGCTACCTGATGGTGCCGGCGGGACGTTTGGCAGTGCTGCAGTGCTCTCTGGGAGACCGGGTTAACTGCGGTCGTTGCAGTTTAATGAGCCGTCTGGTTTTATAAAAAGTACCGCACTTGGCTTACACCGGTTGTCGCTTTGCTTCCACTTTTATTAGAATTTAAATAACACCTTCGAACCTTCTGCCAGTCATTAAACCAAACCAATTTAAATATGATGCCACCCTCAGAAAACATGCATAGAGGTGCGAAGAAAAAAAAAAAAAAAAATGGCGTAAAAACCAACACTCAAAGTACTTAACGTGTCACCTTGCACGTGAGTCTTTGTAGAGCCAAGGGCACAGAATGGATTAGATCTGGTGCACTTTTTCCGGAACCATCGGGGAAGCCCATTCGTTGCAGAGTGACAAGATGACAAACAGCAGTGCTTAAAAAGTGCTTGCATAAAAAATAAAAAAAACGGGCAAGATTCGACAAACCCTTCAAAATTCGCAAGAGCCTGCCTTTTTTTTTTTTAAGAAAAGTGCTTAGAACGTTGAAGTGGTTTCCAATTGGCTTGTACTCTGGGAAGCACGCTCGCAACAACAACAAAAAAAAAGGAGCTCCGTTAAAGCATACATTTATAGATCTGAAGAGAAATGAAAAGTGTGGCCTTGTCTTTGGCCATTTAGTGCTCTTTGTGTGTGTGTGTCGGTCCAAGCCGGCATAGAAAACCCTGATGGGACGACCCAACGTCTCCTTCTCCTTTCCTGAGGAACGGGTGGGACAAGGAAAAAAAAAAAAAAAAAAAAGAGGTGGGTTCTAAGGGACAAAGAGGCTGGCGTGTCCCGCAGCCGTCCCCGCGCGCGGCCCGTGGCCGGGGTCCTGTGCCGAGAAGCAGTCCTCCGAGTGGACGAAGTGCAGCGCCGTCTGGTTGTAGCCCTCCAGGGCCTGCTGCTTCTCCTCGGGCCCGTACGCCAGCGAGTGGGGGTGCACCTGCTGAATGTGCCGCTTGATGGTGCTGACCTTCAGGGTGGCCAGGGTCGCGCCGCACACCATGCAGATCAGCCCGTGCCGCCGGCAGTCGTAGTCCATCAGGTACTCCATGCGCCAGCGCACCTGGTAGTTCCGCCGCTGGTCCTTGCCCGGGTAGTGGCCGTGCCGTCCGGCGGTCGCCTCCCCCGCAAGCGCCGTGCCCTCTTCGGCCGCCCCTTTTGTCCTCAGCCCGTCCTCTTTCTTCACCTCAACCGGTCTGGTGGCCTTGGCTTGAGGCGCCGGGACGCTGGTTTCGTCCGGGATCCGAGCAACGTCGTCAGGTGCTGCTGAATAGAGATTTTACATCATTCACATTATATTTACATTTATGGCATTTACCAGACGGCCTTATCCAGAGCGACTTACAGTACGCAGTTACAGGGACAGTCCCCCCCCGGAGACACTCAGGGTTAAGTGTCTTGCTCAGGGACACAATGGTAGTAAAGTGGGATTTGAACCCGGGACTTCTGATTCATAGGCGAGTGTGTTACACACTAGGCTACTACCACCCTACTACCGCTTTCACCCTATTAAATTTTCCTCTTGGTTCGGTTTTTCTTTCACGCGGAAAAATCCAAGCGAGCAAAAAACGCGTGAGCAACAAGAGTAAATTCCGGACGTCACTGAAATTTACCCATAATTCACTGTTCTGAAATCATGTGATATCATGTGATTTGTCTTGATTTCTTCACACCGTACGAAACGAGACGCACCCTTGGTGCAGCCACTTCAGCTTCCAGAGATACTCCTGGAAAAAAAAAGGTTTAGGGGATGGAAGTACTACATCTGACCCCTCATTTATGGCAGTGGCGGTTAAGGACGCGGCCCCATAATCGGAAGGTTGCCGGTTCGAATCCCGGGTTAAATGCAGAGGACACATTTCATTGCGTGCACGGTGTGCCGTGCTGCAGCGTATCACAACGACAAGAAATAAGTAAGTAGATAAATAAATAAATGTCCCGGCCTCACCCGGCAGCATTTGGTCCTCCCGTCCCCCCAGCTGCACGTCCCGGACCCAGGCCTCAGCCACCTCCTCCCTCTCCCGGCGGCTCAGGCCGGTGGTCTTCGGGTGGCAGTCCTGGATGTGTCGGCGGAAGCCGGCGACCTTGGCGACGGGCAGCGCCTGCGAGCAGACCATGCAGAAGCAGCCGCACCCGTCCGGCCCGTACGCCACCAGGTAGTCCATGCGCAGTCTCCAAGGGAAGCCGCCTTTCAGGGACTTCTTCCGCCGAGCGCGGTGGCGGGAGGGGGAGGCCTTGGCGTCCTCGGAAGTGCCCGCTTCTTCCGGGACCGATGCCTCTGTGTGCGTCTGGGACCCCTGGCCGGAGAGGCCGTCCGCCTCCCGGGGGAAGAACTCCACAAAGCCGTCGCCTGTGTCTTTGGTACCGGGAAACGCCGTCAGGAGGTCGTTTAAAGGGTCCGACTCTGAAATCAGCGAAGTAAGAGACACGATGAGTTGATATTTTACCGTGTCTCCGCGACCAGGTTCTGGTGCTGACGACAGGCAATGACTATTGGTCAGAGGTTGTGGTGGGTGGTAGTTGCCTAGTGGGTAACACAGATGACCCGGGTTCGAATTCCACTTACTACCATTGTGTTCCTGAGCAAGACACTTAACCCCAAATTGCTCCAGGGGGGGACTGTCCCTGTAACTACTGATTGTAAGTCGCTCTGGATAAGGGCGTCTGGTAAATGCTGTAAATGTAAATGACTGGACAAAATGGCAAGTCTGGCCACAACCGCCAGAACCAGAACAGCGAGCACCAGCAGGTTTACTCTTTCTAAAAAGGACGAGCAAAATATGTACAATTAGATAAAAGATAAAGGTCAAAGGTCATATTTACAATTTAAAGGAAGCGGTGAGTAAAAGTGCAGGTAAGATGGTGGTAAAAAATGGTGGTAGTATCCTAGCGGGTAACACACTCGCCTGTGAACCAGAAGACCCAGGTTCAAATCCAACTTACTACCATCGTGTCCCCGAGCAGGACACTCAACCCTCATAGAACGAGGTAAGACAGTTAGGATAAAGTGCATTTTTAAGAAAACATCATTAGATAGTAGGGGTGTTAGAAAATATCCATACAGCAATATACCGCGATCCTTGTCAGAAAAAGAACATGCTCGGGAACTGTTAAGTGCTTGACAAATATATATATATATATTATGAGAGTGTGTGTGTGTGTGTGTGTGTTAGACTCGTTTGAAATACTTTTTAAACAAGTGAGTTTTTAAATGTTTCTTAAAGGTGTCATGGCTGCCCACTGCTCACTCAGGGTGATGAGTTAAATGCAGAGTACAAATTTCACTGTGTGCACCGTGTGCTGTCCCTGTAACTTTACCATAAAACAGACAAAACGCTCCAACCCATAATGCATTGTGGTTGCCATTTAAGCACACCAGGTCACGTCTCCTAATTGCAGGTTGACATTCGTGTTAGATTCGTTTGAAATACTTTTTAAACAAGTGAGTTTTTAAATGTTTCTTAAAGGTGGTGGTGGTCTCGGCTAGTCTAATGGAGCCAGGCAAGTTGTTCCACCAGCCAGGGACAACGAAGGAGAACAGAGTCGACTGGGATCGGAGACCCCGTGAAGAGGGAACCTTCAGTCTCATTTCGTCTGCAGATCTGAGAGGGCGTGCCGGAGTGTAGCTGGCTAGTAGTGTATTGATATTAGAGGATATAGGAGGGGCGAGCATCAAGGATTAGAACTCGATAAACACACCCCCACTAGACAATAACAAAGACCAATGACGAGATGAACCGATGAAGACAGATGCTCTCTATGTGTCCTCCATAGCCGTGCTCATCCTATGAAACGGTTTAAAGGGCCCGGGGGACGAACCCCCAGGCCGGGACCACTACAAGCAGGACCGGAATGGCTCACCGTGAGTCCGCGCCCAGCTCTGCAGGATGCAGTGCTTCTCCTCGGAGCTGTACACCAGGGAGCTGGGGTGGACGTCCAGCACGTGGCTCTTGATGTGGTCCAGGTGGAGCGAGGGCAGCGGGTTGCCGCACACCATGCACACCAGCCGGCCCGCGTCCGCCTGGTACTCCATCAGGAACTCCTGGCGGAACCAGGCGTGCAGCGAGTCGTTCAGGTAGCGCTCCAGGGTCCGGGCGGAGGGCGCGGCCGGGTCGGGGGCCGGAGGGGAGGGGGTGGCGCGGCCGCTGCCGCTTTCGGGGGTCTCTGCAGCCGGCTTGCCTACGGAATTGGTTTTAAAAACAGCTGAAACACCGCGTCACCGCGACGTCGCGTCTCTTTCGGAGGAGGGGCACACACCTGCAGGCCGGCCCGCGTCGTCCTCGCGCTCGCCGTCGGCCCCGCCCGCGCAGGACGCCGGCTTCCGGACGCCCTCCAGGCTCAGGTGGTCTCCCAGCCGGATCGGTATGACCCTCCTTTGTCGGCGCCGCTCCACAGCACGAGAGTTCCGGGTTTGACTTCTGCCAGGATGTGGCGCTTGATCGGTGCTGAAGCTTGAGCGGTGGCCAGGCGAGGCTGCCGCCCACCATGCAGCTCATGCCTGCGTTGGCGGGTCGAAAGTCCATCAGGTACTCGGTTGCGCCAGCTGCTCAGGTTAGTAGTACCGGGGCGTGGTCGCGGCCGGGATTCGGCTCAGGCCGGGGCCCGCGACGCCCTCTCCAGCCGCGACTTCCGCGGCGACGGGCCCGGGGCGGGCGACAGCAGGAAGGGCGAGTCTGGGCATTCCGTGATGCTCCAGTAGCTGGTGTGCGGGGAGCAGGTGGGCGTGGCCAGTCCTTCATCATCGCCCTCCCCGTCACCGTGGCCATTGGTGATGCCATCTTCACCTAAAAAAAAACACGATGGACGTGTCACAATGAAGAATCAAGGTTCAGACCCCAATTACTACCACTGCGTCCCCGAGCAAGACGCTTAACTGAGTGTCCCCAGGTAGCAGTTGTGGCCTAGTGGTTAAGGAAGTGGCCCCATAATCAGAAGGTCAAGGTGCCACCGAGCAAAGCACCGACCCCACACACTGCTCCCCGGGCGCCTGTCATGGCTGCCCACTGCTCACTCAGGGTGATGGGTTAAATGCAGAGGGCAAATTTCACTGTGTGCACCGTGTGCTGTCCCTGTAACTTTACCATAAAACAGACGAAACGCTCCAACCCATAATGCATTGCGGTTGCCATTTAAGCACACCAGGCGACGTCTCCTAATTGCAGGTTGACAATGTGGTTGACAACGGCAAACAAAATGCACAGTGAGTAACTTTATATCTTTCGTTCGTGGCGGTAAGCGCCATAAGGAGCCATAATTAAAAGACATGGTGCCATATTATCGTTGCCATGGTTCCTCTCAGAATAAGACCCATCGCAACGGAGCTTATAAACGTGAATCGAACCGACCGCCGATCCCGGATGGTTACGGGCCAGGGACCTCGTTTCCACGGCTCGCACCTGAGCCCCAGGTGGAGGCGGGCCGGAGCGGGCCGGGCCCGTCCGAAGGGCGCGGCCGCTGCGGCCGGGCTGGCGGCGGGGGCGCGGCCGCGACCGGCTCCGGCCGCCAGGGGGCGCCTGCGCGCCGCGGCGCACGGCCGGCGTGGGCATTGTGCGCCTTTGTTTATAGCGGAGCCCGAGAGCCGAGGGGCCATGCCGCTCCGCCGCACTGTCCGCGGCGCGGATTAGCGGCGGCCGGGCCGAAATTTACCTCCCGGGGGGACGGGCTCCTCCTCCTCTTCCGCCGCCGCCTCCTCCTCGGCGCTTATTATTAACGAGAGGGGGTCCTCCGGCTCCTGGTCGTCCATGCCGCGGCGGCGTCGAGAAAAGGAGAGATGATAATAAAAAAATTTAAAAAATCTGTTATTTATCGCGACGGTCTCCCCATTTCGGCGTCATTTGGAGCGGAGTTCCCCGGATCCCGTCCCGCGGGCGCGGTGTCCCTCGCCGCGCGGACCCCGCGGCCCCCCGAAAACTTTAACTTTCCGCGCATCGCCGCGACGCCCTGCTGCCGCGGGATCGCGCGGTCGCGGCGGCCTCCTGGACGCGTTTCTTCGGGGTGGGGAGCCGAGCTTGGGGCCCCTGGGGCTCCTTAAGGGGCTCCTGGGTAAATTTAAAGGGACAGTAGCGCGCGCGTGTCCGGGGGCCAGGAGCCGCTCGGCCGGCCTGCGTTCTCCACCGAGAGAGTCGACGTTCACGACGGGTGGTTGGTCGTAGCCCGGTGGGTGCAGGGACGGATTATGGGGTCGTGTGGCCCCTGGGCAAAACGTTCGCTACGTCACCGTGTCACACGTGGGTCCCAACTCGTGCGGTGTACCGTGTTGTAAAAGCAGAATGACGTTGACAAAATCTTTTGCCGCTTTATACCTCGGAAAAAGCTAAAAGAAGGTGGCTTAAATTGATACAGTAGGTTGGATTTCAAATTATAATCAGTACAGCCTAATGCCATTACGTCACGTTAATGTTAGCACCAGGTTCCCCATCTCTGTGTATAGAGACAGGCAGCAACGTAGCACAACCAGATCGTACCATAACTAACATTATTGGAATAATCCAGAATGTGCTAGTTCGAAATATAGAAATGGCAATGTCTATAAAAGTGAACCAAAATGCCATGTACCTGCTACGTAGACTAGCCTTTAAGTGATTGTGTAGTGATTGTCACATGTGATACACAGCAGCACAGCACACGGTGCACACAGTGAAATTTGTCCTCTGCATTTAACCCATCACCCTGAGTGAGCAGTGGGCGGCCATGACAGGCGCCCGGGGAGCAGTGTGTGGGGACGGTGCTTTGCTCGGTGGCACCTTGGCAGATCGGAATTCGAACCGGCAACCTTCTGATTACGGGGCCGCTTCCTTAACTGCTAGGCCACCACTGCTCCTACCCCTTTAAAAAAAAAGGCCTGGATCCTTGGTGTACTGTTATTACAACTAAGAAATATAATACAGTATAAAATAATATGCTAGGACTTTCAGCCTGTTATAAGACTAGAAAATCATATACTTCTGGTAATGAATAGTACAGAATATAATATGCCATATATAATATAGTATAATATAATTACAAATAATATATTATATAATTATATAGAATAAGAGAGAGAGAGATGCAATATAAAAGGTAATGAGCCTTTAAAAAGGCTTTTGGTTGTTAATCTTGTGATAACACAGAGGTATAGAAGACTGTATAGAGAGTACACAGCAAGTTCTCAAGCTGAAGTGTCTGAATGAGGAGTTTTGATACTGGCAGGGGGTTTAATATCTGCAGTGAATCTTCAGTTGGATTTTGAAAAGTGCTCACAACACCTGATTGGCTGACTGGAGGAAATTGAACAATTTTGCAACAGAGTGGGGGAGGGGCAGCAACCGTCTACTACAGCATGCTGCCTGCTGTTCCAGCATCGAATGAGATAACCATCAGACAGAAGTCAGAAAATATTACAACTTGTCCAGAACTGATCGTGCAGTTTGAATGTCATACAATTCACGCTCTAAATCAAAGCACTTTTGCTAATCATCCCATTTCTTTTCAGCAGCCTGGTTATTGCCATGGGAAAAGATAGGTCTCTCCCCATGATTTACCCATTGCAAGTTCTCCAATGTGAAAAAGAACTGTTTGCGTTGCAAACTGTTTTGGGCTAGGGGCCCCACGGGCCCCCTGCACCCCAAGGGCCCCTGGGCAGCGGCCCCACTGGCCCGGTCCGTAATCCGTCCCTGCTTCCATGAGCCGACAGGAAGACAAAAGGATCACACAGTAACTGTGGTTTTAAGGTAGGACAATAGGCTTCATTTATCATTTGCCCGCCGTGGCTCTAGTTGGCAAGAAATTCACAGCACATATTATTTTGACCGCATCATATTTCTTGTTGGGTCTATATGTTGCCCCTTATACCATCGTCAGATTTATACATGTCAACTTGCATCTGGCAAGCTAACGCCCGGCCACCTCTCAACTACATGAGCGCAACATTCTGACAACCCACGTGCAAACTTGCCGTTTATCTAAGTTATTGGTTTATTAAATATGGCACGGGTGGTGGGTAGTATTTGTGATTTCGCTTACTTTACCCTTTCATTCTGTTGGTGTCCTTGAATTGATTTGTTCCTGGCCCTGCGCATGATATGACTGCCCGCTAGCTACGAGGATGTAATTGTCTTCTTTGGGAACGCTGCAAAGCAACAATTGCAGATTATAACAGGTACATGGCATTTTGGTTCACTTTTATAGACATTTCCATTTCTGTTTCGAACTAGCACATTCTGGACTATTCAAATAATGTTTGTTACGGTACGATCTGGTTGTGCTACATTGCTGCCTGTCTCTATACACAGAGATGGGGAACCTGGTGCTAACATTAACGTGAGGTAATGGCATTAGCCTAGTCATTCTGCTTTTACAACACGGTACACCGCACGAGTTTGGACCCACAAGTGGCATGGTGACGTAGCAACTAGCCATCCCAGACAATGCTGGCGTTTTTTTTTTTTTTTTTTTTTGAGGGGGTTCTCGCGGGGGGGCCACACGACCCATAACCCGTCCCTGCCTGTAACTACTGAATATAAGTCGCTCTGGATAAGGGGCGTCTGGCAAATGACGTAAATGCGACGAGCGGCGTCCTTTACTGCCCGTATTGCGTCGATAAGCATCTTGGACATTAAACGTGGTTTCTGTTCGTGTTTTTAATCGTATTTTAAGCCGCTCTCGAACGGGGTGAAAGGTTGTAATAACTCCAGGGGCCCCGTCAGGACGTGGGACAGGAGGACACCACCAAACAGGCTATTAATAGGGGGGTGGGGACCCCACAGCACACGGTGACACGTGTCCTCTGTATTTAACCATCACCCTCGGTGAGCGGTGGGCAGCCATGACAGGCGCCCGGGTACCAGTGTGTGGGGACGGTGCTTCGCTCGGCGGTCTGGTATTCGAACCGGCAACCTTCTGATTACGGGGCCGCTTCCAAAATGGCCATGCTGGGCCGGCCTGGTTCTGAGAGGTTATAGCTGTATGTTCCCCTGTAATAAGTTATTGGAGTCCGATCTTATTTTGCATTTTTGGTGGAATTCACGAGAAGAAGTGAAGGTATAATGAAAGGGTGGTAGTCGCCTAGCGGGTAACACAGTCGTGTATGAACCAGAAGAGCCAGGTTCAAATCCAACTTACTACCATCGTGTCCCTGAGCAGGACACTTATCCCTGAGTGTCTCCAGGGGGGGACTGTCCCTGTAACTAATGGTTGTAAGTCTCTCTGGATAAGGGCGTCTGGTAAATGCTGTAAAAGGAGCCCAGAGTTGAAAAACTTAAGAGAAAAAAAAGGCCCAGCAGTAAGAATGTCCGTTTTGCATCTACATGATTGGAGGACCAACGACATCATCAGAACTTCTTTGTAACGCATTTTACCAGTAAACTTATACCCAGTTAAAGGGCTAATGCCAGACAATTGTAGTTTTGTAACTCTGCAAGATCCTGTAGAATTGTGTCACAGTGGCTATTACAGATAATGCATGTGTGTGTGTGTGTGTGTGTGTGTGTGTGTGTGTGTGTGTGTTTCTGGCCCAGGCGTGGTCCACATCTGGTGTTTCCTCTGGGACCCGAGCAGACCACTTAGTGTCAACTTAACACATTTCGAGAACAACATTAGAATATTACACTACATTTTTTGATTTTGCAATTTACAATTTATTAAAAAATATGTTTTGTGGCACATTGCTGCTTGTCACAAGCCACGCCTTCGCCACGCCCACTTGCCATATCAGGGTAGCGAGGTTGAATTAAAAAAAAATATATATTATGTATGTATATATATATGTAATGTAGACTATGTAAAATTTACACTGTGTATAAAACCGCATGTATGTAACGCCCCTTATTGGATTACGTTTATTTGTACCGGACGTAATTATTTATAAAGCGCTTCAACACAATTGTACATTAAAATAAAAAAAAAAAACATTAATTCAATTAGCAGGAACAGGGTAGACAAAAAGTTCACTAGGAATAAAGAATAAAAAGAACATGCAGCGATTTCAATTAAACACGGGGTAGAATAAAACTGAAAAATAAAAACACATTAAAAGAGTTAAGAACGTGTACATTTGTGTGTCTGCCCTGGAGGAGCCGCATCGTGGCAATAAAAGGCGTCCTATCCTGTCCCCCTCCGGACGCGGGACATGTCCGCGCTGCGGCTTTAAGACGCCCGCGTCCGCCACATCCTGGTACTTTTCTGCGCGTTGTCAAGGCAGCGCCTGCGAGGACGGCGGCGAGAAGCGTCCGCGCGTCGGTCCCCCTCCTTCTCCTCCGTAGAAGAAGAAGAAGAAGAAGAAGAAGAAGAAGAAGGAGGTCCTCCGCGGCGTGGGACGCGTCTCGGGGAGTCGGGCCTGTTCGCCAGGTAACGCGTTTTCGGACGGGACGAGGGCAGAAGTGTCCATTGGTACGGCGCACGGAGACAATGCCGGCCTCCGCCGAGAGCCACGGACGTGTCCCCGCCGTCCCCGACCGTCCCCGGCTCCTTCTTTTCTTCCAGTCCGTTCGCCGTGGGACTAAATGCTCCGAGTCGGCGTCGCGTCGCACCTTCGGCCCTCGTGTGCGGAGTAAAGCGCTAGAAAAACATGGCTCACTACCGAAATCGTCCATGACAGGCAGGGGGACAGATTTTAAAGGGACACGGTCCTTTTTTTTTTTTTTTTTTTTTGTCGTCTCCTCCAGATACCGAGATAGCTGCTCTCTGTACACGAATACAGTTCTTCACAGACAAATAAGGAATGTGTGTGAGCTAACATTACCTCGGAGTCCCTTATTAAATCTTTTCAAGATAATGGTCAGATTTGAACATTTTAGATTTTTTGTCCTCCATTTACTTACTTACAAAAAAACCTGTCAAGTTGTATTATAATCCAAAAATGATTGATAAAAAAAAAAAGATAATTATACACCATATGGGCCAAAAGTTCAGACACAGGTTCTTATTCAACGTGTTGTCTTTATCTTCATGACCATTTACGTTGGTAGATTCTCGCTGAAGGCATAAAAAACTATGAATGAACACATGTGGAGTTCTGTACTTAACAAAAAAAGGTGAAATTACTGAAAACATGTTTTATATTCTAGTTTCTTTGCTCTGATTACTGCTTTGAACACTCTTGGCATTCTCTCGATGAGCTTCAAGAGGTCGTCACCTGAAATGCTTCTCCAACAGTCTTGAAGGAGTTCCCAGAGGTGTTTAGCACTTGTTGGGGTCCAGCTCACCCCAAACCATCTGGACTGGGTTCAGGTCCGGTGACTGTGGAGGTCAGGTCCCCACTTTTTGTTAAGTACATAACTCCACATGTGTTCATTCATAGTTTTGATGCCTTCAGTGAGAATCTACCAACGTAAATGGTCAAGAAAATAAAGACAACACGTTGAATGAGAAGGTGTCCAAACTTTTGGCCTGTACTGTATGACGTTGAAGTTTCTCCAGATTCTGGTGATTCAGTTCAACATTATGATATTATTATTATGCACATCACCCGATCACTGTGCGTTATTTTCCTGCAGGACGTTTCGTATCAGCGATGGAACCGAACCATCTACGTTTATTTGAAGGCGATTGCCGACTCGTTAACGCAAGATGTGACTGAACACGCCGGCATGTCTAGCGGTTGTTGGAGCGATAGAGCCGTCGGACTGGAGGGGGACGCGTGACGTCCCTTCCCGAATGCGCAGGAAAGGGCGTCCCGCCCTCCGAGATGCGCTCCTCAAACGGCCGCCGCGCTCGACCCTGCCGGCCGGCGTCCGAGTGCGACCACGCCGCGCTCACTCGCCAGCGGGAGTACTGGAGGATCAAGAAGCGGCAGCAGAGGGCCAAGCTGTCGGCCGCCAAGAAGTGCGCGTCTCGCGCCCCCGATGCCAACGTGAATGCCGACGCGTGCCAAGCCGACATATGCCATTCGGCCAGCGAAGACGACCATGTCCCAGCGCCGCCTCCCGGGACGCATTTTCCGCAGAAGACTAAGCCGAGCCACGGATCAAAGTCCGCGGAGGCGTCCGGGGGCCTACACTCCCACAGGCCCCCGCCCGATCCCGGCGCGTCGCCGTCTCACGGCCACTGGGCTCCGAGCAGAAGCCCGGCCGCCGCCAACGTGCTGTCTCAGCAAGACCGCAACAGGCCTCAGGTCAGAAACCACGTGCAGGCAGACCCCGCCCCCTCCGGGTCCGTCGCCGCGTCCGGCACGGGCGCCAAGCGCTGCCCCCTGCGGAGCCGCGGCGTGGGCGCGCGGGCCCAGGAGAACGTGCTGGCGGCGCCCGAGCCGCAGGAGGAGGCGGCCGCCAGGCGCCGGGAGGTCTGGCGCCTGAAGAAGCGGGAGCAGCGGGCCAAAATGGCCGCGGAGAGGGAGCGGGCGCGGCCGCCCGACACGCGCCCGTCGTCGGGAAGAGCGCGCGGGCGAGGCGTGCGTCCACGCGCCCCTGCCGGTGGACCTCAGGGGAGACACCGGACGCCGGCAGCGTCCACCGAGGCCGCGGACAAGAAGACCGCTGCGGTTAATCGAACTACTTTCAGGCCCGGTCGGACCAGAGCGATCTTCCAGGCGTCCTTGGTGAACGGTCTCGCTCCGGATCTAACCAAAGCACAAAGACCGAGGTCCGCGGGGGCCGAGAGCGCTCACAGGAACCCGGGTTCGGATGAGGAAAGGCTGGCCAAGCAAAGGGAATACTGGCGCGTCAAGAAACGCCTGCAGAGGGCGAAGCGGTCAAGGGAGGCGAAGAGCAGGACGAAGGAGACAACGCGCTCGAGCGATCGGGACCTCTTGGGCGCGGAACGCCAAGCAGGCGCGCGGGGCGCGCCGACGCTTCCGGGACCAGCCTCAGACGCTATTGGCGGCTTCATCAAGGAAGATGGCACCGTGACCGCAGCAGCCCCCCAGTCTTCTCCGAGCACCAAGTGGCTCCTCCCCGTTTCTGGTGACCAGGTCAGTCCGGATGACGGTAGGCAAGTACAAATCGGCTCTCTGCCTCTGTACCAAAATGCCGTGGCAGGATCAGTCCAAAGAGCTGCTGAAAATGCCAACCACTCGATGGCCTTTGTGGGTTCTAATAGCAGCTTCAATGGGTTTCCCCTCACTGGCCCTGGATCAGTAAGGGAACTAACTGAAGAGGAAAGCATCGCCATGAAACGAGAATACTGGCGGATGAAGAAGCAGCAGTACAGAGCCAGCCGTGCTGCTCGACTGAGACATGGTCTTCTACGAACCAGGGGTCATCTTTTTCTCACAGCAAAGAGGAGGTCACATCTCCATATCTCGGCTCCTGGAGCTCATTTTCCTGTCCGTTATACCAATGGTGGTCCTTCAGCCTCTTGTCCCACCCATGTTAAGGTTGACCCAATCTCCAGTACAAACTCACCTCCAGCGGAAGGTTTAATAGAGGAACAGGTATCGCAGACCATGAAAGAAGACTTGAGTGCTTTTTCACAACGAACCATCAATGAAGACGTCAGACCTGGGTCCTCTCCACCCCCTGGGCCCCGGGAGGAGACAGGCCAGAAGGCAAGTGCGGACACGCAGGCGACTACTCTCATGGCTGTGGCCTCCATGAAGAAGCTTCTGGAAGACTCTCTTAGTGCAGTAGTGAACTGTGAAAGTCCAGAGATCTTCATCAAGACCGAGCAGACCCCTTGCAAGACTGAAGAAGACGTTTGTCACTTTGGAGGTCCAACACAGCCAGAAGATAAACCTGACTTTCCTTCCCCGTCTGGGGAGTGTCATGTCACTAGATCCAGAGCCCAAGCCAGCGGAGACAAGGGTCAACAGACACGTGTTCATGTTAGTCCATCCTACCAGACCACCAGGAATTCTGCTTTTGTAGCGTCCTCCAGACATTCCCAGAGGAATGTCTCTACTCTGTCCAAGGCTCCTTCTTTACCAGGCCGAACCTGGCGCTTCTGTACTAAAAAAGACCTCCGTAGACGCGTCGCCACTGCAGAGTCTGACGAGACCAGCGTTCTGCAGCAGAGGGAGTACTGGAAGCTTAAGAAGAGACAGCAGAGGGCAAGGAAGGCCAGACAGAAGCAAGATGTTCAGGGGGACCAACGTTGTCCAGCACAGGTGAGGTTCAGTTAACCGTCCAGCTTCGCGTCCCTCTCCAGGTGAACCGGTGGCCTCAGTCCCGCCAGTTCATTCGCAAGTGAACTTTGGTGACTTGTTGCAACCTAAAATGCATTTGACGTTTACAACATTTCATGCCATTTTAAACATTCAAATTCTGCCATTTGATATTGTTTATTTAAATCGACGCACTGCTATACCTTCTCCAACGAGGTGTTTCTAGAATTTCTAGAAACCTTGACTTCATAGAAGAAGAGGTGAGGAAAAACGAGAGTCCCATCGCTCCGGCTGGTCGCGCAAGTCTGCCACTCCTCCTTGAGTTCTTTTGCGGTAGAAAAGTGTTGTTTCGGCTGTCGATTGACCGCTTTCGTCCGTGTACCACCACAACGTTGCATGCTGTGCAAAACTGCAAAAAAAAATTGCAAAAAGTTGGTGATTCGACAAAAGTGCAAAAAATTCACTTTGATTGGCTGAATTTGCGTTAATTGTTGCAACTTGCACCCGGGGACCGACCTCCTATGTGGCATTTCATTACGATTCCTTTCTGTCTTGGTGTCATTCAGCCTGGACATGCTCTCAGCACGACGAGTCCGCAGTCCTTGGGCGTTCCTTGGCACAGTCCTCTCAGCACGTTGGGTGAGAAGGTGCATGCCGGAGAGGTCGCTTCCAGCTCCAGCGGTGCAGGCGAAGGCGCAGCTTTGGCCGTCCATCCGGGCGAGAAGGTCGGCAGCCTCGGGTGCCATAAATCACAGCAGCCCCACAAACCCGCGGCGCCGGACGAGGAGGACGAGGACACCTTGCAGAGGAAGAGGGAGTACTGGAGGGTAAAAAAGAAGGAACAAAGGGCCAGGAAGGCGGCCCGGACCAGAGAACTGAGACGCCTGATGGAGCCAGGCCACTGCAAGCCGTCCCTCCCGCAGGATTTTACCCACAACCTGGGATCTCAGGTACTTTTGACCAAGTTCGTTTGATTCGTGCGCATTGGTGGAGCTGCGCTTCTAGCGTCTTTTTTTTTTTTTTTTTGGTTTCGTCTGCAGGGCCCGGACTCAAGCCGGTGGACGAGCGCCTCCAAGGACCCAGACGTTCCGTTCAGGTGAAGCCACCGCACGATTGAATGTGAATTGGAGCGCCTCGCGTCACTCTGGCCTGAGCAGTTGCGCTTGATGACGGGCTTTTGTTCCCACAGCTCGTTGACGGAGCCAGAGCTGAACTACTGGCTGGACCCGTGCAAGGACGCCGCCGTCAAAGGTCAATACCGTTCGCCCGGTGAACATTCGGGGTCAGTTTTGCGTTTTTTCTCTGTACATAATTTGACACCAATTCGATATCGATCCGTTGTCCAGATGAGGCAGACGTGAGGCAGGAGGACCACAGTTTTGATATCGGCGCAGACGGCGCCATCTCTCAGACCACGTGGAGGAACCAGTTTCTCATGGACTACGACCTGTCCAACCAGCTGCTGGTGTGCATGGTGTGCGGAGAGCAGCAGTACCTGCAGAGCCTCGAGGGGGTCAGGAGACACATAGAGGACACCCATCCGGACACGTTCGCCTTGGAGCCCGAGGGACGGGAAAGGTTCTTACAGGCCTGGGATGAGCAAGTGGCCATGAGAGAGAAGTTCTTCACCAGCCAGCTCCAGAAGCACACCGCACGCATGACAGGTAACGGAGATCGGTTGACATGAACGTACAACGGGTCCAATTTTCCAGCGCGTAACCTTTTTAAGCTGCGCTTGCAGAGAACGTAGCTGAGGTGGAAGTGACGGTGAACCTGGAGGACGCGGCCCAACCAAAACACAACAGGTCCCCCGGAACGAAGTACCTGAACAAACTCTGATCAGAAGGGCAGCCGCCAACGTCCCCATCTCCGCTTTTCTGCATGGAGAGTCCTCGTCGGGTACGTCCTGCGGTACGTCGCACTTTGTCCCGGTCACGGTGGACTTTTGGGGTGACCATGACCTCATCTCTGGCACAGACGTGCACGTGGAAGTGTGTACCAAGGAACGAATCTCAGTGTGTATATAAGTCGAATTTTTTTTTTTTTTTTTTTTTTTCCCTTCTTGTCTTGAGACATTCAATTATTTTGTACAACACGGCATCTTTCTACAGTTTCATATGTTATACACAAGATTATTATACTGTTGTAACGCCGCCCCGTCATAAACACCTTCCTTTACTTCCGCCCATCGTCTTTCTGGGTGATGATGAAAAACCGGGTTATTGGTATAATGCTTGTTTACAGCGCTACGAGACTTTCAAGGTCCAAGAACGTTTCCTGTTGTAAATATTGTTGTAACTTTTCACCCAATCGGCAGACGACTCCCAGTGTGTCTCACTGCTGCGCTGGAAATCAGATTTTTATATATGATTTAAAGAAAATTAAAAATCCCAACCACTTTACGGTCCTAAAAAGACCAAGGTCAGCAGCTGACATTTGGGCTACAAGTGGCAGGACGTCGAGTGGCGTAGCTTTAAATATTTCACTGGAACGTAAACCAATGCAAACCAAGGCAAAGTCTTGGTCCGCTGTGTACCGTACAAAGCACAACGTTTAAATTATTTAAGAGCCTATATACATTTTTGTTGTCTCGAGCAAGCTTATACTGCAGCTTGTACATGATTTATGGAAAATCATTTAAACTTTTCTCGTTCTGCACAACTTTATTTTCCACCGTGTGATGATAAGTCAGCGCATTTTCGTTATCTAACGTTGCTCTATTATTTATTGCTCAGACATTTATGGAACTGGAGTACCAATGAATAATTGATGATTATTAGATTACCTTTTCTCAGTAGGATAAAAAAACAACTGTGAAATGAAATGACCACATCTGTCGACTGAAACGGCTTGACGTCATCGTCGTTCCACTTCTGATTGATGCTTGAATGTTTTCAATAAAGCCTTTGTACCTTTTGCATGTGGCATGTGGCCTAGTTTGTGGATGCGTGCAAATATTACTCAGCAATGGATAATGAGGAAAAGAAAAAAGGACGTGAGTCCTATCTTAGAAGCTTTTCGAGACCAATTGTGTAACATGACTGGATTTTAATATAGAGTCAATGTTCTGTTTAAAAACCAGCTTCCATGCTGGTTCGGATTGGGTGGATGACCAGGTTAAACGACCAATGAAGTGCCATCTTAAGATCAGGTCACTGCTTCATGCCCTGGCTGTGCTGATGTTCCTCCTCCGGGAAAGGCTCGTGCTCCATCGTCCTCGGTTCTGCTTCGATATCCGGGCCCCGCGGGGTCTCCGAGGCACCCTGCAGTTCTCTGGGCCCCGACTCCAGCCGGAACAGGGTGGGGATTTGTCCCAGGATAGGGTTGGTCTCCTGCAGGCCGGAAATCCAGCGGCCCAGGGTGGCCTGGTCTCCCTGCCCGGTCATGCACATGGCATACACCACCCCTTCTTCCACTGAAATGTACGTCCAGGAAGCAGTGAGTGACCACAACGGTGCAAATGTTTTTTTTCACTAAAATGTAAAAACAGAGGCTTACCATCATCGACGTCAAAGCTGTAGTCGTCGCCCAGGTCTCGGTCCAGAGCCAGATCCACCACTAGAGGGTAGAAGATGCTCTGTCCTGGACCAAATAGCTCTGGGTCGCAGGGTTCCTCCACCTGGATTTTAATAAGATGAATATTACAGGGATCCCAAGTCAGACCTAAAAGTCCCTGACATGTTCATAACTTGAGCAAAAAGCAGAATTTCCTCCCGTATAAGTGGATGAGCTGTGGTCGCCTAGCAGGTAAGGAAACGGACCCGAAATCGGGAAGGTTGCCGGGTTCGAATCCCGATCCATCAAGGTGCCACTGAGCAAAGCACCGTCCCCACACACTGCTCCCCGGGCGCCTGTCATGGCCGCCCACTGCTCACTAAGGGTGATGGGTTAAATGCAGAGGACACATTTCACTGACAATCTAATGTAATGTTTGTATGCTGAGCAGAAAAGGGCATTTGAGGGGGTAATGAAATTCTAAACTGCATTTACGTCACTCGTAGAATATCGGCAGCTTGGCGTGTTGAAGGGAACAAGCCAAATCTCTACTCAGTCTCTGACATCCTCTACATGCATCTTTGATTTGGGTGAGCCAGTCCTTAAATTCGTCATTTTCTTCAAAATTTCAACATCTTGACATTTACTCTTGCCTGGCACGTTTGGCAAGATAGCAAGTGTAAGAACACAGAAGTAGACGCAGACTTTGTGGAACATTCTAGAAAGCAATGTTTTAGAGCAGGAGAGCAAAACAAACCCTCAGTGGGAGGGCAACTGTAATCAAATTCGAGCAGCTTACAGCACTGCAAAATTACGTCTAGGCAAAAAGAATTAAGAAAATGCTCACAAATACCACATTTCACAGTGAACATTCGACACCAGCTGCAGTGCGTTTACGCCACTTACGTTACGAAATCATTCTTACTACACAGTGATTACTGCACTGTACTTCACTGTACTTCAATCTTTTAGAGTCTGCAACGCCAGTCTGTGGCCACTGAGGTGCTGGCAGCATGACGCGCAGGTTGTCTGTTCCAATCCCGAGCCGCCAAGGTGCCACTTAGGTCCCCTTCAGCAAAGCACCGTCCCCTCACCCTGCTCCCCGGGCGCCTGTCATGGCTGCCCACTGCTCACCAAGGGTGATGGATAAATGCAGAGGACACAACGAGCAGCGTGTTGGGACGGTGCTTTTCTCAGTGGCGCCTCGCCCTATCTGGATTTGAACCGGCAACCTGATTTCGGGGCCGCTTCCTTAACCGCTATTTTGTGCCAAATTGCTCATGTCTCGGGGACAAATGAAGGGTTCCGATTCTGGAAAGCTAGCCGGCGATCCCACCTTCTCCTCGGGTGGCGGAGGGTCAGCCCGCAGCACGTAGTAGTAAACGCACGTGCCCCTCAGCCACAGAGGGAGCGGCCCCTCCACAAACACGGGCCTGCTGGGGTTGTGCTTGGCCAGCAGGGACCGCTGGTCGGGGCTCTGAGTTCCTAAAGGGAAGAGGTGAATCAACGAGGTGCGCGTTAGCAATAAAATTCCTTTTCAACTGATCGATGTTCTAATCCACCGATCAAGCGAATTCCATTGCAAGGTACCAAGTTGGCTTTTTTTTTTTTTTTTTTTTTACGTTATTGTGACCTTGCGGACCGAATCAAAGCGCTTCGTTACGTACCCACGATGTGCGGCAGCGAAATTTCCTCTCCGGTTTCGGAGAGGTCTGTGGACGGCATCTGCACAAAAGAACGCAAATGAGAAGATGCACTGAACAAGGAGCCGGAAAGTGATCCTGACGCTGACCTGATAGACCGTGGTCGTGGAGTCCAGGTCGTTGGCGATGCGGCCGAGGCTGAGCCGGGCCAGGTCCACCGGATCTTGCGGCAGATCGCGGGGTACCGGAAACGGGTTGGCATGCTTGAACTTCGGGAACCAGTACATGAGGCGCTGGTACTTCCTTACCGGGTGACTCTTATCCCCAAAGATTTGCACGAGGAGGACCTTGGTCTCCACATTCGGCATTATTCCTAAAAAAAAAGATGTTACCTTAAAAACCCGAAACGTATTACATTTACATTTAAGGCATTTGGCAGACGCCCTTATCCAGACGACTTACAACGTGCTTCCATGTTACCATGGATGAAGTGATCAGTTCTGGTTCACCAGGACCCCCAACTATAAATACAACCTTTTTATTCACTATGTTGTAGTTTCTATACCTAAGAAGTATGAATAGACAAGAAGAAGGTTACATCTAAATATTCTCTAAAGAGGAAGGTCTTGAGCTGTCGTTTGAAGGTGCTCAGTGACTGAGCTGTTCTGACCTAGAGGGGAAGTTCATTCCACCACCGAGGGGCCAAGACGGAGAAGAGTCTAGATGAGCGTCTTCCTTTTACCTTCAGAGATGGAGGGACCAGGCGAGCAGTACTGGAGGCTCGGAGTATACGAGGTGCAGTGTGAGGTGTAATAAGGGCTGTGAGGTAGGATGGTGCTACTCCATGTTTGGCTTTGTAGGCCAGCATCAGTATTTTGAACCTGATGCGTGCAGCTACTGGGAGCCGGTGGAGGGAACGTAGCAGAGGGGTGGTGTGGGAGGACTTGGGAAGGTTGAAGATCAGTCGTGCTGCTGCATTTTGTATTAGTTGTAGAGGTCGGATGGTACATAGTGGTAGACCAGCTAGAAGGGAGTTACAGTAGTCCAGTCGTGAGATTACTTAGGACTCAAGGATGTGTCCTCTCCCCACTGCTCTTCTCCCTGTACACCAACGACTGCACCTCCAGGAACTCAACTGTAAAACTCCTGAAGTTTGCAGACATCACCACTGTCATTGGGCTCATCCAGGATGGTGATGAGTCTGCATACCGACAGGAAGTTGAGCAGCTGGTACTCTGGTGCAGCCAACACAACCTGGAGCTGAACACGTTCAAGACTGTGGAGATGACAGTGGACTTCAGGAGACATCCCTCAACATTGCTCCCCCTCACAAAATCAGACAACCCGGTGTCTATTGTGGAGACCTTCAAGTTCCTGGGCACCACCATTTCCCAGGACCTGAAGTGGGAGACCAACATCTCCTCCATCCTCAAAAAGACCCAGCAGAGGATGTACTTCCTGAGGCAACTGGGGAAGTACAGTCTTCCACACGAGCTGCTGATCCAGTTCTACACTGCGGTCATTGAGTCCGTCCTGTGCTCCTCCATCACCGCCTGGTATGGAACAGCCACTAAACAGGACAGGATCAGACTGCAGAGGATTGTACGGTCAGCAGAAAGGATCACCGGTGCCTCTCTGCCCTCCATCCAGGACCTGTACCTCTCCAGATCCAGGAAAAGGGCAGGGAAATCATCTCAGACCCCTCACACCCTGGTCACAGGCTCTTTGACCTGCTGCCATCTGGCAGATGTTATAGAAGCCTGCAGACCAGGACCAGCCGACACAGGAACAGCTCCTCCCCCCTCGCCATCTCCCTCCTAAACATCTGATACTGTAAATCACCTCCATCATTGCACACTGCACTTTATGTTCACTTGTATATAAGATTTAGGTTTTTTTTTTTTTTTTGCCTATTTATTCATAAAAAGTAGATATAGTTATTTATAAACCACAAACAAATCCACAACTTGGACAATAACACCACACCCTTGCACATTGTTGTTGTTTTTCCTACATTGTACTTGAGAGACACCATCTACCGGAATCAAATTCCTTGTATGTGCTTGCACTTACTTGGCCAATAAATACGATTCTGATTCTGACTGAACCAGTATCTGGGTGGCCTGTGTAGATAAATAAGGGCGGATTCGTCTGCTATTGTAGAGAAGGAATCTACGTGAGCGGGAAAGATTGCAGATAAAACGAACAGAAGTCCTAGTGCATGCAACACGCACCGTAATTCTCCATCTGCTCCAGCACCTGGACGCCACATTCCTGCTGTCGTGGGTAATGGTTGAACATGCGCTGGATGAAGTTCCTCGCCACCAACACCTCCTTGGGGAAAACGTCTAGTAGCTTGTTGTAGACCGCGATGTCGCGCTCGACCCCGAACTCCGGCATCTTCTTCAGAGCCGCGTAAATGAACTCCACGTGGCCTCGCCGCCGGACGTCCCTTTTGCTGAAGATGTCCACCACCCTGTTGAAGGTGGCCTTGCTCTTTGCATCTCTGGCAACCTGCTCGAAGAGCTCGTCGTACGTGACCAGCGACTTCTCTTTCTTCTCCCCCCCCTGGCCAACCGCCGTGGTGACAGGACGATTCTGGGAACATCCCGGACTCCCATGGAAGCTTCTAGGCCACTGCAGCTGTTTTCAAAGTGAACGTGATTAGTGCACACAGTGAAATGTGTCCTCTGCATTAAACATCCCATTGGCGCCTCGGGATTCGAACCGGCAAACTTCAGATTGCGGGTCCGTTTCCTTACCCGCTGGGCAACCAGTGCCCCAAATTATGGTCTCGCCAGACGACCAACGTTCCTGCAGACGGAAATTTACAACGTTTGTCCCACCTTGTAACTTACTTGGCTCAAGCTGGTGCGTCTGGGTGGATGAGCAAAGACGACATGCTGGACAGATGCTCTGTAATTAGGTGCTGCAGCCAGGCACCTAAAATACTGAGTCTGTAGCAGGCGGCGAGCTGAATTCATGGTAGATTCATGGTCCTTTTAAAGGAAACAGGAGTGTCCCATTAGAAAAAGAATAGACGCCATATACAGTACACACCTTCACATTCAATGTGTTGTCTTTATTTTCATGACCATTTACGTTGGTAGATTCTCACTGAAGGCATCAAAACTATGAATGAACACATGTGGAGTTCTGTACTTAACAAAAAGTGGAGACCTGACCTCCACAGTCACCGGACCTGAACCCAATCCAGATGGTTTGGGGTGAGCTGGACCAACAAGTGCTAAACACCTCTGGGAACTCCTTCAAGACTGTTGGAGAACCATTTCAGGTGACGACCTCTTGAAGCTCATCGAGAGAATGCCAAGAGTGTGCAAAGCAGTAATCAGAGCAAAGAAACTAGAATATAAAACATGTTCTCAGTTATTTTTACCTTTTTTTGGTGCCTTCAGTGAGAATCTACCAATGTAAATGGTCATGAAAATAAAGAAAACGTATTGAATGAGAAGGCATGTCCAAACTTTTTGCCTGTACTGTATGTGTGTATTTATATTACACACAGTATTGCCTTCATTCCAAACGTTTGGCGTTCAACCCTTCTTCATTTCAATATTAAGTCAATATTAAGACAAAATATAGAATGTCCAAATGCAAATTGAAATTCTCAAAAGCCCTCAAACGGCGAACGTCGTGACTATTTTTATAACCAAATTGGCATTATTAGCAGGCAGACACGTACAGAGTCCTTTCCGCCCGTGTTCTCTAGCACGCTTCTACAGATCCTGCACAACAACATTAACACCCGTGTTAAAAAAAAAAAAAAAAACGACATCCCCGACGGAACTCACGTCGCTGGTGCCGAACAAAACGCTGCTGTGGCCACAAGCTGTTCGTGACGGGTGCGGCGACGCCGGTCTCCTTCGGGCATGACTTCTGCGCCGTCTAATTCGCCGGCGCACTTCCCGGTGCGTCGGCTTTTGTGTTCCGTGGGGAAAACGCGCGGTCCACGATTTTCGGTTCCGCCCACGAACCAGAACGCGATAATACTTATTTCTTCACGCTTAAGCACAAAACTAAGGTCCGGAATGAACACACCTACTAGCAACTCGTGCTACACAAGACGACAGTGTGAACAACATGCTAATGAAATCTTAATAGATGCAACACGGGAAATTTGGTGCGATGCATTATTATTCTGCACAGGTCTGTTTAAAGTGAAGTGATTGTCACTTGTGATACACAGCAGCACAGCACACAGTGAAATGTGTCCTCTGCATTTAACCCATCACCCTGAGTGAGCAGTGGGCAGCCATGACAGGCGCCCGGGGAGCAGTGTGTGGGGACGGTGCTTTGCTCAGTGGCACCTCAGTGGTACCTTGGCGGATCGGGATTCGAACCGGCAACCTTCTGATTACGGGGCCGCTTCCTTAACCACTAGGCCACCTCTGCCTTGGCTATGTTAATTAGTGTGGTGGATTTGTAAATATTGGTACATTTTTATATTCTATTTGACATGCATCAATGTTTGCAGTGTTGCACTATGCTTTGGGCACAGAATTGTGCCGTGAGGACAGTAAGACGGGAGAAACACACAAATTATAATGTTCACACTGATATGTCGAGAAGAACTGGGTGTCGGTCTGTCCCAACTCTGTGAACTGATGGATGATCTCCTACAAGAAAAAGTCGACAGATGGAGAACAATATTGTACAGTCGTGGCCAAAAGTTTTGAGAATGACACAAATACTTTCACAGAGGTCGCTGCTTCATTGTTTTTGGATCTTTTTGTCGGTTGTTTCTGTGGTGTATTGAGGTATAATTACAAGCATTTTATAAGTTTCAAAGGCATTTATTGACAATTACATCATGTTTATGCAAGGAGTCAATATTTGCAGCGTTTTTCAACACCTCCGCAATGTGCCCTGACATGCTGTCAATCAACTTCTGGGCAAAATCTCGACTGATGGCTGGAAAAAGTCATTGTTCTTCTTTGATGTTTGATAGAAGTTGCTGTCATAGGATGTTTTGGTTTCATTCTTTATGGTAAAATTGTGAGTGATCCCACTCCCTTGGATGAGAAGCAGTCCCACACATGGATGGCCTCGGGATGCTTTACCTTTGGCACAAGAGTGGGGGTGAGGTTGAAACCCATCTTTTCTTCTCCTATCAGTGCCGTTCTTTATGTTTTTCTTGGAGAGAACTGGCTTCTTTGCTGCCCTTCTTGACACAGGGCCGTCCTCCAAAAGTCTTCTCCTCACTGTGCGTGCAGATGCCCTCACACCTGCCTGCTGCCATTCCCGAGCAAGCTCTGCACTGGTGGCGCCCCAGTCCTGCAGCTCAGTCATCTTTAGGAGACGGTCCTGGCGCTTGTTGGGCTTTCTTGGGCGCCCTGAAGCCTTCTTCACAATACTTGAACCTCTCAACTTGAAGTTTTTGATGATCTGATAAATGGTTGATTTAGGTGCAGCAATATCCTTGCCTGTGAAGGCAACGCAACGCAATGAATACTGCACGTGTTTCCATGCAGGTAACCATGGTTACCAGAGGAGGAACAATGATTTCAAGCATCACCCTCCTTTTAAAAAATCCAGTCTGCTATTCTAACTCAGTCAGCATGACAGAATGATCTCCATCCTCAACACTTTCACTTGATTGATCATTTAATCAAGATAGAAAGGACTAGTTTTGGCAAGACAATACCGTTTGTCGCCTATACAGAAATTGAACAAATTTTACTGCAAATACAAAAATATGTCAGCAAATTAAGTAGGTGTGCTGTGAGATCCAAATGTAATATCTTGTTTGACTTCCATGAGCTTGAAGGACTGCATCCATGCGGTTTGGCAAGGATTCATACAATTTATTGATGAAGTCACCAGGAATAGCAAAGAAAGCAGTCTTGCATGCCTCCCAGAGTTCTCTTTTATTGTTGGGAATATAAAAGGTAGCTACGATTTCCTGGTATTTCAGACTATTGATGTTGCCTTCCGCCCTGCAGATATGTCGCACACCCCCATACTGGATGCAACCCCAGACCAAACGTCCCTGTTTTCTGGGGGAATCTCGGATCCATGCGGCTCCAGTAGGCCTCCTGCAATACTTGTGGTGACTGTGGTGTAATTCAACAGAAGATTCATCTGAAAAATCCACCTTCTGACACTTTTGCAGCGTCCATGCTTTTAGCAGGCTGTGGGCCTTGGCCAATGCCACACGTTTTTTCAATTGTCTTTTGTTTAGTGCTGCCTTCTGGGCACTGATTCGACCATGGTGGCCATTTTGAGACAGAATCCGCCAAACTGTTCTGGTTGACACAGGGACTTCAGGTGACCAGGTCTCATGTAGTTCTGCTGCAGTGGAAAATGGGCTGGCCTTGGTCCTCTCGAGCAGTTGTCTTGCGGGGGCCTGCCTGACCTGGGCTTGTCAAAAACGTCTCCAGTCTCTTCAAATCTTTTTTTAAATCCTCTGTACTTGACGCTGAGACACATTGAAGGTGTCTGCCACATCAGCAGTGGATCTGGTCTTCAGCCTCTTGATAATCAACACTTTAGTCTCAGGGTGAATGTTAGGCATGTTTGCAGAGGTCTAGTTGCAGTTGATGTGCAGGTCTAGTGTACTCTGGTTCTTTTTATACACACTTGAGACCTAATTGATCCATTATTAGTCACAGATGAAGCTCATATGACAAGGCGACAACACTTATGTCTTTGCAAAAATTGACTCGATGGGATCTACCAAGCTTTGAATATTAGAATACTTTTTGACAGTTTCGTTTTGCACCGAGACATTATTACAAAAGCTGTTGGGAAAGAAATGAGCCATTTCATGTAAAAAAAAAAAAAAGACTTTTGTCAGGGACTGTACATGCAAAATGTTATAATATAAACGGGGGCAGCAAACGTCGTGAAAACCAGTATCTCGGTCATTCTCGAAAGCTTTGATTCAGCGCCAGTCAGGCTCTTGGCGCACTTTGGCCGCAGGTCGCCGCGGCGTGTAATGCGCGACCTGACCGCTGGGTGGCGGCCGCGACACAGGTCCGGTCGGGCGCGCGCACGTTGCGGCACTTGTCCACCCCTTTTACTGACGCGATCACTTCCTGGACTCATAACTTCTTTTTTTTTTTTTTTCCTCCACCGCCCACCCGCCACCGCTTTCGCTTCTCCCTTCGCCTCCTCTCGTCGCTCGTTTCGTCGCCGTCGCGCCACACGCGTGCCGAGGAGCGGCGACGTCTCACTCCCCCCCTCCCGGCCAGAATGGTGGGAGACACCCGGAGCGCTGCGTGAGACGCGGAGACATGGACGGGTCCACGAACAGCCTGGGTAAGCTCCGACGGAAATACAACTTGCGTGCGTGTGTGTGTGTGTGTGTGTGTGTGTGTGTTTATAACGCGCTCTGTACCAGAGACTGTTACAAGTCTCTAGTTTGTGCAACTTTTTTTTTTTTTAGTTTTTGCACCGCTGGGGTCTCCAGATGTGTGACCCCTGTAGTCGCTCCCCTCACCTGACAGCTGTACCCCACTCAGCCGAAACTCAGATGCAGATGTTGCATGTATCACGCTTCATAATACTTCACGAATTTATGGATTTATTTGTTTGGGTTTTTTTTTTAATTGTTTTTTTTTATGATCTGGCTGTTAGTAGCCTAGTGGGGAACCAGAAGACCCGGGTTTAAGTCCCGCTTACTACCATCGTGTCCCTGAGCAAGACACTTCACCCTGAGTTGCTTCAGGGGGGACTGTCCCTGTAGCTTCTGATTGTAAGTCGCCCTGATAAATGCTGTAAACGTTAATGATCTGGGTTTTAGTGAAAGTGATTGTCGTTGTGAAACAGCACAGCACACGGTGCACACAGTGAAATGTGTCCTCTGCAATTATCCATCAATCTTAGTCAGCAGCCATGACAGGCGCCCTGGGAGCAGCATGTGGGGACAGTGCTTTGCTCAGTGGAACTTTGGCGGACCGGGATTTGAACCGGCAACCGGCATATGATAAACGCCGTACATGCAAGCGTCTCACTTCTCAAAGTGGCTTCTGATTTGACCGAGTGTCCATTGTTGCTAACGTCCAGGTTCCTCGTAGGAGAACCCTGGCCTTGTGGACCAGGTATGGTCCAAACGGCTGTATTAGTGTGTTAGGTGTGAGATTTAAGGCACGAGTTCCTCGCAGGAGAACCATGGCCTTGTGGACCAGGGATGGTCCAACCTGGCTGTGTAAGTGTGTTAGATGTGAGATTTAAGGCACAGGTTCCTTTGCAGCACAACCCTGGCCTTGTGGACCTGGGATGGTCCAACCTGGCAGTATTAGTGTCTTAGGTGTGAAATTTAAGGCACGAAAAGAAACATTTCCTCATTTTCTGGAAAATTCTGCCTTGGGCAGTGGGGCCTAGCGGTTAAGGAAGCGGCCCCGTAATCAGAAGGTTGCCGGTTCGAATCCCGATCCGCCAAGGGGCCACTGAGCAAAGCACCGTTCCCACACACAGCTCACCAAGGGTGATGGTCAAAAGCAGAGGACACATTTCGTAATGTCACAGTGTGCTGTGCTGCATTGTCTCACAACGACAGTCACTTCGCTTTCACTTCACTTCACCGTTGGTGGCTTTTACACTTTAAATTTATCCAGTTGTGAGGTGATAGGTACGATATTTTCTTTAGCAACAGACCAGTTTTTGCAAATCACACACAAGCGCAATTGCTAACCGCTAACCGTGTTCAATTGAAACAATGCAACCGCCCTGCATCCGTTTCACGGAATAAAGCCTTTTATGTTTGGCCACAGACAAACAACTAATTATTTAATTGCTAATATTTTAATATTGCTAATAGAGTACAAATCTTAGCATTTTTTCCCAACTTATTTTAATGTGATTTATTTTCATATTTAAGTAAGTTTGTTGGACATGCAAGATGGAGGTTTTAATGAGCTGATAAAAAAAAAAAAGGAGCAGGAAATCTTGCGACCAAGATGAGGTGTTTGAAGCCTGACACAATGGTCATTGGCCGGAACAGAAACACGAAAGCTTCCTCAGGCCCTTCCGGCCCTTCTGCCAGAGGACCACCCATCGCTTCATGCTGCGGCCTGCATGCAGATCGGCTCCCGCTGCGTTTGCCCAGGACCCCGTCTGGAAAGTCATCTTGTTGACACTGTGCCGACCCGGATTTCGCCGGCCACAAATTTCATTTTTCTTGCTCTCCCTGAGATTCATATCAGCGATTTACAGTTAAGAGATCCTCAGCTTTTCCCCCTTTTCTTGGCCCATCTAGTAGCAGCAATATTTCACATGATTTAGTAGGGCTGTACGTTCCGTGTGCAATGTAGTAGACCTGTCATGATACTGAACGTGGATGGTACGCGATACTTGACATATGTTGCAGGGGCAGTCGTGGCCTAGCGGTTAAGGAACTATTTTGGATACTACAGGGGGAGGAAAAAGAAACACAGGAATAATTAATTATTATTTTATAATAATTAAAAAAAAAATAAAATAAAGAATATTTGTAGATAATTTTTAAGTTAGAAAACTGTATGTATAAACATATACACTACATGAATACATGAATAAATTGCTAAATAGATGAAAACATTAAGCACCGGATAAATAAATAAACTAATAAATGAAAGAAATGTATTTTAATGTTATTGAGTCAAGCTAAAAAAAAAACGTCTCATGCCGTAAAAGTAAAAAAATATATGTGCGTTGTGCAATTACAAAATTGTAAAACAAAGCAGACATGGCCATTCTTAGAGTTAACTTATTTCAACAGGAATGCTTTGACATATTACGTTTGAACCACAACTTTACTCCCCTATCAAACCTTGATTATAATTCGGAGTGATGCTGCAATGCCTGTTGTAAATAGTTGTACATGACAAACTGGAATTTAAGTATTGATACCAGTGGGAGACTCTAGGGAATGAAACCATGAGCATCATTTAATTTCAATGTATTTGAAAACTGAAGGTTTTGCAGATATTTGAAACACAGATACCTCTTGTGATGTAAAAGTTTTACTAATTTCAATGAAATACAAAGAAAATTATTATCATAAACCAGAATTGAAAGTTCGGTTTATATGTTATATTGAATAATGAATCAGGCCTAATTAAAATACTAATACAATAATACAACATTTTAACACTTAGTACTGGTTGTCAAATGTTAAACTTAACAGCACTCGTGTAGCTTTTAGACCAGAGACATTGTTGTCTCGTATAGGGCAGCAACTAATGCCTATTTTAAGTAATTATTATTTTCTGATTAATCGGAGAATTGGATTAAAATAAAAATCAAGAAAAGCATTAATTTCCAACCCTTTATTCAAAAAAATTTCAAAAAGAGAAACACCGTCAAACAGATGACTGTCAAACAATCTGATACGAACGCCAGTGAAATTCCAATCGAACGGAGCTACACAGCACAGCAAAAATGTCTATGGCATTCAGGGGGTGTTTGTTTTGGAACGTCCACGTAGACAAGGCCGAACTACAACTCAGATCAGGCCGCTGCAGTCACTACCGACACGACTTTTTACTATAATTTTTATACCGCCTTCAACAAATCACTGTGCAACGTCATCATGATATAATCAACTAGCAATAGACGATCATATTCATTTATGCAGTTTTCCGAAATGCTTCGGCCAATCAGTTGAAGTAGTATGAAGTAGTTACATATACAGTACAGGCCAAAAATGTGGACACACCTTCTCATTCAATGTGTTTTCTTTATCTTCATGACTATCTACATTGGTAGATTCTCACTGAAGGCATCAAAACTATGAATGAACACATGTGGAGTTATGAACTTAACAAAAAGTGGAGGCCTGGCCTCCACAGTCACCGGACCTGAACCCAATCCAGATGGTTTGGGGTGAGCTGGACCCCAACAAGTGCTAAACACCTCTGGGAACTCCTTCAAGACTGTTGGAGAACCATTTCAGGTGACGACCTCTTGAAGCTCATCGAGAGAATGTCAAGAGTGTGCAAAGCAGTAACCAGAGCAAAGAAACTAGAATATAAAACATGTTTTCACGTAAGTACATAACTCCACATGTGTTCATTCATAGTTTTGATGCCTTCAGTGAGAATCTAACAACGTAAATGGCCATGAAAATAAAGAAAACACTGTGAATGAGAAGGTGCGTCCAAACTTGTGGCCCGTACTGTATATGCTGTCATGAACGACGGGTGGCTGCTTTTGTGCTCCCTGCACAGCAGGCGTGGGCACTGTCACGCATGTACGGTAAACGGAGCACAGGCGCTTCAACGTCGTGCATTTATTTAAGCGCGTTGAATGTTTAAAACGTATTGCTGAGATGGTCGTCGCTGTGAGCGGCTTCTCCTTCTGTATGTGCCCCCGGGGGCAGAGGCATGTCTGTACAGTACAGTGCTCTGCAGGATGTGTTGTCGCGGTGACGGGCCGCGCCAACGGCCGCTTGCCTGTGGAAGGTGGTGCAGCCCACTCACAGGAAGGGGTTCGCACCTGGCGTGGGCGGACGGCGGCAGCCTCCGAACTTGTCGCGTGTGTGAGCGCGTGGCGAACTGGAAACGGCGCTCTCGTTGGCGATGCACGTACTCTGTACACGTGCCGCGTGCGGTGGGATCTGGCGAAACACGAGCCGGGCAGATTGATCTTGCAAAGGGCTGCCCTCCAGCGTGCCTGGTGTGCAGATGAGCACAACCGTGACACGAGGACCTCATGTGACCTTCAGCGTGTCACCGTGTGGTGGACCAAGCTGAACTATATCGAGGAATCCGGTTTATCTGGCGTTGCATCCACGCCTTGTTTTAAAATCGCGGCCCGGACGGACGTGGCTCGCGTTGTTCTGTAACGACGAGCACATTTTTCTACACATCGGCAGCCATGTGTTGTGAATGCCTGCATGCATTAATGTGGGGAAATCCAAGAGCCAAAAATACGGCCAAACTCTCAGGAGAGCTACGCCACTCTTTCATTTTTTACCCTGGTCTGAATTACCACAGCTCTCGTTCTGTTTGGCTGCAAAACATGAAAATGTGCCTTTTTTCTTTTGCAGTAGAGCTGAATGAGGTGTGAGCAGAAAGTTAGAAGTAATCGTATGATACGATACCATATAAATCTTTTAGGAATGCGAATAGAGTTGTGGTAAAAGATTTTGACGCCATACAAATTGTTAAGAATAAAAAAATCGACACTATTTCACAGGTTTATGGTCAAAACGATATAGGATGGACTTTCTGCAGCTTTTTGACGCGTTTTAAACTTCATACAGTTCCCAGGAATTAAGTAAAATGAGGATGAGAACAACAGTATCAGCAGCGCAATTATAAGCTAATCGTTTTTTTTTGACGCAAGTAATTGTGTTATGCAGTTAAATGAACATTACAGATGGGCAGGGATGATAATGTTGGCTGCCGAGCCCCCACGTTTACTTTATTGTTTTATTACTAGTCATTGTAACGTAGCAGGCCGCAAATGTTGCTATGGGCTAATAGTTATTTGCGCCCGGCACGTTAACGCTTAACGCGTTTCTCTCCACGACACTGTTACAAAAAGATTGAAAGGGATAATATTGGTTGTAAGTATTGATTAATATCCGGGAATGTTCTGGTTACTCCCCGTCCCCTGGCACTGTCTCTGAGCCCCAGTCATGCCAGCCGCTATCTTTACGTGCTCTGTGGCAATTTCCTCCTTTTCCTCATTCCTCTCCACAGCGAGCTGAGGGTCACGTGACCCGTTGGGGCGCCAGCCAGCTCAGGGCAGGGAGTTGTGCGCCTGTGTGTTTGCGTGCGTGCCTGGATGCGTGGGAGGACAAGAGACGGGGGAGAGAAGGACGCCGCTGGCGGCCGCTGCGGCTCCGCCGGGCCGAGCAGATCCGCGCCTCTGCGCTCCGGTCAAACGGCCCTTTGTATCGGAAGGGCGCCCGGGTGTCCCAGCTGTTCCTCATTGCCAACGTCCTCCCACGTTGGCAGCAGCTCGCATGCTCAAAAACGCGCCGTCCCCTGTCTCTCTTCGTGTCCGGCCATTAAATACAACAAGTTTCAGACCAAAGACGCTGTCTTTCTCACGGGAGCTGCTCTTTGGGGGGGTTCTGCTAACGACAAACTCGTCGATCCGACACGACTCACAGTTTTAAGTTCACTCACCGTTTCACGATACTATTATTTTAAAGAATAAGTTGGCCAAAGAAGAATAAAATAGAAATCTTGCATTTGTAGCTAGACGGATGAAAGGAGGCCACGACGGTGAGTCCATGCGGCACAAAACGAGCCAGCCAAGCTGCCATTCCCTGGCGGGATGGTAGTAGCCTAGTGGGTAACACACTCGTCCCATGAACCACAGTCACAGGTTCAAATCCCGCTTGCTACCATTGTGTCCCTGAGCAAGACACTTAACCCTAAATTGCTCCAGGGGGGGACTGTCCCTGTAACTACTGATTGTAAGTTGCTCTGGATAAGGGCGTCTGATAAATGTCCTGTAAATGTATTCTGATTAAAGGAGTTGGCAACGCCACGTCCTCGTCACATTGCCGGAACGTTCTGCAAGAGTTTGGACCACTGGCTTTTGCACAGACTTGCAACTCCAGTTCACTGAAAGTGTCATTCCAAGAAAAACGTAGGTAAAAAAAATGTGAGAGATTGTGCGTTGGCTAAGGTTTGAAGTTCTTCCCAATCGGCGGGCATGTGAAGGCCTGTACCTGGCAGCAATCGTGAGCGATTGTGCCATACACACACACACCATGTTTACACTGTGTTTTTTTTATGAGCAATAGATCACTGCCGGTGATACCTTTTACGCGATGAATAAAAGGTGGCTTGATCTCGCGCGAAAGTAACCGTCGGTGCAGTAAAAGCGAATGGGCTTCCCGCGGACGTTTATGGATCAGAGCTGGAACCAACGTGCGTCTCATGCTGGGAAGTCAGACAGACGTCTGGCCAGATTCTGCAGACGCTGGAACCTCCTCAGAGGCTCAAAGCCACCATTGTGTGTGTGTGTGTGTGTGTGTGTGTAGTGTGTCCACGGTCCTGGTCCAGAAGCAGTGAAAATTGTGTGCCTAGGCGAGTAGACGTGAATGCATCCAATTCAGAAGGATGTGCCCCACGTCCGGCTTTAATCTGTGGAAATTCTTGCACGTCTATCTTGCATTATTTCATGAGAAAAAACTGGAGCCCTTCAGATCCGGAACCTTTTAGGTGCTATTTTCAGCAGACCAGACCACTCATTACATCCAACCTTGAAGGTTTCATAGGACGGGCCTTACCCCGCACCCTGCAGTTAGGAGTCGAGACGTTTAACCCGCAAGGCTTTGCCTTTTGGCATCATTTCTGCACATCTACTGGTCTGCTTCGAGTGCATTTTGTTGCACGGGAAGAGGTATGGATGAATGGTTTTCTAGCGAACCTGCTCTTCCTGGGACCATTTCTGCCACCAGAAAAAAAAATCTGAACCAAATTCTTTTAAGTGCCTAGTTTGAAAATGTCCCCTCGTCCAAATCGGTGCAGAAAATTATTTTGAAAATTCCGAAAAGCATTTGACCCCCTCTGCTGCCGGAACGGCCGTTGGTTCCGGAGAACTTGCGTTAATTGTCCCTCGTTTACGAGCAGTAACGCTCCCGGGGGCAAGATAAGATCCAAAGCTCAGCCCAACCAGGCCAGAACGGGCGGGGCTGGGCGTGATAGTGAGTGGGAGAAGGAGACGGTTACATTTGCATGTGTGGAATGAGCCTGGGAGCCATAATGACACGCCCCCTGGACTGGAAGTTGGTCGCGGCAGGAATTCGAGATTACATCACAGACTCGCAGCGTGGAATGAAGATGGCAGGAGTGGATGGAAAGTGGTGGGTGTTAATAGACGCGTGTCTCCGTCCTGCGGTGCTTATTAGTCTTGGCGTCCACGTTTAGAACAGACCCGGTCTTCGGACCTTTCTTTTTGGCCTCATTATAAAACCAAAAAAATGTGCCATTCTCCCAAATCAAGGCAAGATATGCGCATACAGATGAATATTTTGGGGTTTAGCTGACATTTTTAGTAAAAAGGACAGGTAGCCCAACAGAACCTGGAAAGAACTCGAAATATTCAAATTAAACCATTATTAATTAATTAAGTTGCATAAATATTTTAAGCTTCACAGTAACACAGTGTTTTTTGCACCCTTCGTAATATTATCTATGTAATCTATATAATATAGACTGTGATATTAACCATTAATGCACCATTCCATTTTGCACAGCAGTGCTTGCACTATTTTACTTTGCACATTTATTGAAGTGAAGTGATTGTCACACGTGATACACAGCAGCACAGCACACGGTGTGCACAGTGAAATGTGTCCTCTGCAGTCAACCCATCGCCCTGAGTGAGCAGTGGGCAGCCATGACAGGCGCCCGGGGAGCAGTGTGTGGGGACGGTGCTTTGCTCAGTGGCACCTCAGGGGCACCTTGGTGGATCGGAATTCGAACCGGCAACCTTCTGACTGCTGCCCCATTTCAGCTATATATACGATTATATAGCTGTCGTATCTAACCGTATATATATGACAATGTCTTAAATAGCTGAAAGGACAATAAAGCTCAACTTCAACTTTCATGCTGGCCAGGAAACAGGAAGCGTGCGTGACAGCTGCAGCAGATTTTTAGAACTCATCATAGAAGTTGGGGTGGTAGTAGCCTAGTGGGTAACACATTTGCCTATGAACCAGAAGACTTAGGTTCTACCATTGTGTCCCTGAGCAACCCCGAGTGGCTCCAGGGGGGGACTGTCCCTGTAACTACTGATTGTAAGTCGCTCTGGATAAGGGCGCCTGGTAAATGCTGTAAATGTAAATGTAGAAGTGATCTTGATGAAGCCAAAATTTCGGGAACACAAAGCAACGCTGGCGGTTTGTCAGCAGCGAGGTGAACATCGGCCACCCAAAATAAAGAAGGCTGAGCCGCTCTCGTGATTGATGGGCCGGTTTAGCTTTTGTTTGAACAGCGCGGATTCTGTCGTATTTCCCAGCAGTACGCCGCCAGCTATAGAACTGCTTCGGCGCTAATTCCTTCCTGTATGGGCAAGCGCTCAAGCCTGAGATGTTGTGTTCCACGTAATCCTGACAAAAGTTTTTGAGGCACACGGTGGCCTGGACACGGACCACAAAGCTCCGGGCCGCGACTCAGCCTCGGCTGTCTTCTCGGCTGCCTCCGCAGATGACGTCTCGGCGGGGAGCAGCGCGGAGCTCCCGGACAGGATGTCGCTGATGGACGTGCGTCTGCAGGCCCAGGAGGATGAGATCACGCTCCTCAAGTCCTCGCTGGCAGACGCGCTGCGCAAGCTGCACGTCCTCGACCAGCAGATCCCGCTCATCAAGCAGCACCTTATCGCCGGTATGGAACCTGTGTTGTTGCCGGATGTTCTTGTAAGTGGGTGGGAGGGGTTTGAGGGATTCGGACCAATTTCCCGTAACTGCTCCTGGTTTATGAACGTGATGTTGTAGGACAGAAAATGATTTTATTGACCGTGTGAGTGTCGATTTTGCCATCTCCAGTGAACCCTGGAGCGGCTCGGTCCCTCAATCAAGCCTGCGTGGACGGTTTCTCCAGGTCCAGCAGACTGTCTACAAGCAGCTCTCAGGACGGTCTGCACCAGCCAGTCTCGAGGTACTAGAACATCTAGGACATCTACAACAAAGGCTCCTCTTTATGTGTCCAAATTATATTTATGGAATGAACACTGCAGTTTAAAATAATCATGAGGTTTTGGTGTTTTCAGCTCTTTCTTTTATGCATATGTGTGTGTGTGTGTGTGTGTGTGTGTGTGTGTGTGTGTGTCTTTAGCTCAGTCACAAACATCGTTGGGGATGAGTATAGGAATAAAGGTGACTCAGGCCCCAAGCAAGTCCCCAGCACCCACGACAGGGCAACCCAGACTGAACATCCTCCTGGGTCTTCATTTTCTGGGCCAGAGAAGGTCCCTCTAGCTCTGACCCGGACAGTCCAGAGCCTATCCCTAGAAGATGCTCTCTTAGAGGGCTCGGCGCTAATGGAGGAGACAGGGAGCAAGCCCCAATGTCAAGGGTCAGAGGTAGAGGAACGAGAGGAGGACGAAGGGGTTCAGAAGGAGAAGGAAAACCTTTGGAGCTCCTCTGTAGTGGAGGAGCACATCCACCCCACCACCATCCGGAGCCTGCAGCAGAGCCATCAGGACCTCAACGGCCTGACTGACGAACTGCCTGGATCAAGCTCGCAGACCCGCGGTTCAGACTCACCTGGGCCACCAAGGGAGCAGGGGCCCAGTCCCCTGTTCCCAATCCACGAGGAGGAAAAGCTTCCACTGTGTGTTCTCCACCAAATCACCGCCTTGTCTAATGGCCTTTTTCCACCACATGGTACCAAGTCTACTCACTGTTTTGGTCTTCTAGCTAGCAAAAGATAGTACGGTACTATTTGGGTCTCAGCCCCGTAGGCCAATCCAACTCTCAAAACCAGGTTCAGTTCAGAAAGGGAAGAACTTTGTGGATCCAACAAGGACCATACTCCAACCGCAGTACCAAAAGCAGGTTTTTAAGCGAGTTGATCCTGGACCATGTGGTGGACACGAGCCCTAACTCTTGATTGATTGCATGGCCAATGGGTTGAACAGCTTCTAACACCAACGCCTAACTCTTTCCATACCTGTGTGGATGCAAAACCCTGTTGAATTAAGTTTTTCGAGGGATCGGGCCCTCGTCCAGACAGGGCTACCGGTGAATAGTTCCTGCTGTGTATACGCCTCACCGAGGTGCTGAGAGATGTGAATGGAGAGTGGAAAGTGTGAGACGATTGCTGTATACACAGGCGCGGCGGGCAGGGGTCAGAGCGTTGTGTTTTGGTGAAGTGACATGCTTCTGAGGAACATCTGAGGAACTGCCTGAATGTTGTGGTTTCAATTTTTGACAGTTTTTTTTGCATCCCGCTGTAACATGGTGATTTTTTTCTACTCTCCGCACACATTCAGCTTTGTCGGTACGACTCTCAAATTCTTGCCTGTTTTCGATTCGAAGATGTGAAACGTGTTTCATGGAAACTCGTGTTTGTGTGTAAGTGGTTTCAGTTTTGGGAATGTGCGCGTCGGCCCTGCTATCTTCATGCAGCGCATCGCACTTGAGGGCAGGTGAGGGCGGAGGTTCTCGCCGGCTGGGTTCGGTTCCCGGATCGGCAGAATGAGGGTCACCGCGAGTCACATCGCCGCCAATCGCATGACAGCCGCGACAAGCACTACCTGTCATTTTAAAAGGAGCACGAAACAGACACAAAGTATAGGAACCAACGAGGACTGGGTGATATGGCAAAAAAAAAGCTGATCCCAAATCGAACGATTCGCTTTTTTCACATTTTTTCCGATCGATTTCTTGACCGTTTTCTTTATTTTATTATGTTCAGCAGCCACGTTTCTCCATTTAAAAGTAATGTAACTAGACAAACACACACAATATTCTGGTTTTTGCCATTTTTATCGTGATCGTGAAATATGGACAAAGCGATCGTCGCCCAGCCCTGGAACTAACTGCTTTCGTCAATCACTCGCTCACTGAATCGTTTTACACTAATCACATTCATCATATAGTCGCATTTTGAGGTGTTATGCACGGCCTTGCTTGCCTGGGTGCGGGTGCATGCATTTGCGACTGGCCTTCCAGACTTTGGAGAGCGTAACTCATTTTCATTACTTGGCTTTACGTGCATTTAGGGTTCGTAGGAACAGCGAGAGGCTCATGAAGGAGTCCAGTGACAGGCCGAAGCAGAAGCTGGGCAAGAAGGCTGCGTCCTCCACCAACCTGCTCACCCGCTCCCCAAGCCTGGAGAGGTGAGGCGACCGAAGTTGAGGGCTGGTTCGCGACTCTGCATTGAGTTCTGTTCCTGCGAGGCGTTCTTGGAAATGGAGAGATTAATCCTACGTCCCGTGTTCAGAGTATTTATTCGTCCCCCACAGCCACATAATGGGCTGTGTTCAGTGTAGGATGTCTGGCTTTTCTAGGAATAACCGTGTTGTCTGTGTGCTTGTTTCACAGCCGAGCTAAAGAACTCATTTCTAACGCAGGTAATCTCCCACCTTTTGTTTCTTTGTTGAGTCAAATATGGAGTCCTTGTTGTGTAATTGGTTAATGAATGGGCAGAAAATCTGTTTCATTGCCTTCAAATGTCATCAGAGATGGAATCTGTCCTCCACTCCTGTCCTTCATGCTGTCCTTCCTACTGTACCAGTGCTGTAGGAAATCAAGTCGAAAGTTCAGTCTCTCTTACCCCTCTGACCATATGATGGATGGCTGTATGTCCCTCGCTTTTTTTTTCTCCGCACACAGACAAGCAGAAGCAGATTTATTCCAGAATACCTGCTGTGCGCCATATTACATTTACATTTACAGCATTTACCAGACGCCGTTATCCAGAGCGACTTACAATCAGTAGTTACGGGGACAGTCCCCCCCTGGAGACACTCAGGGTTAAGTGTCTTGCTCAGGGACACAGTGGTAGTGAGTGGGGTTTGAACCCGTGGTTTGAACCTCTGGTTTATAGGCGAGTGTGTTACCCACTAGGCTACTACCACCTGCCATAGTAAATGTCACACGTACCTATTTCTACTGGTGGAAACAGTAAGACCATAAGGTGTTGTATGTACACGTAGGAATGTAGAGGACATGTAACCATATTGGCAGAGCAAGGAGACAATAGAAGCAGATGCCTTGTATGGCTTGAATGTGAAGTTGGAGTCAGATGGGATTTAAAATTAATGCTTTCAACGGATGGTTATAAAAAGGCTTCGTTCAGATGTTTCATTGCTCATTCGTCTCATAATTCTTCTGCTTTAAGTTTCATATATGAGTTCATGCAGCCATGCCATTATTCTTTAAGAATAATTTCACCGTATTACATTACTGCATCAGATATGTTGGGAGAAGGATGCTGAGGATACCATGGCGAAAAATAGGAAGGCCTAGAGGACAGTAAAAGAAGTCAATTTAAAGAAGAAGTCTAAAATAAATAATATCTTAAGGGCTGCTGTATCAAGATCCTCATTTATGAGTTAATATTTTCAGCATAACGACACTTTATTGCTTATAATATACACTGAATATAGTGGTTGGATTGTCTTTGATAACCGCAAACTGCTGAAGTGGTTTGCCTTGCGCAGTTAACCTACGGTGTGCCACATTTTTAAAATATTTTTTGGGTTGATGGCTATGCTTAGTGGTGCTTGGTGGCCACCTATTGTCATTTAACAGCCACTCTGAGGCACTGGTGGCGTGCAGTTCAGCCGAGTCTGGACTCCATTATTCAAATAGGCCTCGTTGTTCATTCGAACGTTTCGAGTTTTCAGTGGCAGCAAACACATTAAAAGACTTCAGTTTCACCACCAGAAAAAATGAAACGGCCTCAACCCTCACGAGTGCCATAGAGTGGTCTTGGTGAAGGTTCCCGAACTGTTTATTAGCCGATCCAGCCAACTCTGGAGTGTAGTACTTCAGTCCAAGGTCTTTGGCTTGAGTAGAGACAACGCTAGCTGTGCGCCTGGAAAGCCGAGAAAACGAGGCTCCGGGTGGACTGGCCTGAGTCTGTTATTGGCCTGTTCCTTTACGTTTGTAAATCATATAGTTATCCCTCCTCATCATCTAAAAAAATTATTCTAAAAACAATCTGAGCTCTGAGGTGAAAAGTGATCCCTCCTTCGTCCCCAGTTCCTCGCCGCTGGTATAATGTCCCGTTCTGGCGGTGCGTCCCCACCTGACCCCATAAGGCAATCGTGGCTAACGACCCCCGAGGGGACTGGCTGAGTCGTGGTGATTTGGAGCCGCTGGGTATCTCATGTCTGTCTTTGTCGTCCTTCCTGACAGGCTCACAGGGGTCCAGCCGAGGTCGAACCACACAAGGTAGGCGTCATCTTGTAACCAGATTCCGTTCTAACTCGAAAAAAAAAAAACGAGAACTAGTGCGGGGAAAATGCGTTCCGCATATTCAGTGTGACCAGCAAGAGAGATCGACCACGAGAATCGCCAGAGACTAGAAGACGAGTGTTGCGCTGTGAACAGAAAATGCACCGCTTGTTCGGTGGAATGTTATTAGCTGTAAGGACGGGAATCTCGCCAGCAAGGCAGATGTTCATAATCAGAAGAATCAGCAATTAGTGAGCCGTACTCCTTTCATTAGTTCTCCGAATTTTTACATTTGGGAAAAATACAAACCCCCATTTGAGGGTTCCACCTCACGTTTTTATTTTATTTTATATTTATTTCATGAATATTTTAATGTGCACGCAGATGTGTGTATGTATGTAAGCGTACATGTGCTACACATATCATCCAAGTTTTATATTATTATGCATTTGTAATATGTATTGCTATATTGATCTGTGTCATGTTCATGTGTGTTCATCATGTTGTCACAGTGGATTGTTTGTAAGTTTCTATGTCCACTAACAGGTCAGTCCATAAAGATGTTTATTCGAGGACGGCCAATCACCATGTACATCCCCTCCAACATCCTGAACTATGAGGACCTGAAGATGGACCTTCCTCCTGAGAAACTCGACCTTGACTGGGTGTATCCTTCTTATGGGATCGCAGCGTCTGAGACAGGAATAAAGCTTCCAGGGAAGAATATTGATTATCGAGTGTGAAATTAGACCCGCCGACGATGCCGTGGAGTGTCCTTGACGCAATGGCCATCAGCTATGGTTACCGGGGGCGAGACTGCCGGGCCAACCTGTACGTGCTGCCATCGGGCGAGGCGGTGTACTTCATCGCCTGCGTGGTGGTCCTATACCACATCACCAACCGGACACAGAGGCACTACCGCAAACACACCGACTGCGTACGCTGGTGAGCAACTGGAACGTCGCCACGACTTCCCTTCTCTCCGGCAGTTGGTACTGACCAAAGTTCTTCCACTTTATTGGCGGTCTGTGCTCTCTAATCCTCTGTCTGTAATGCTGAACTTTGGGTAAATCAGGGGCGAAGGTTGCTACTTGTATGTGTTCTGGGGTTCATATTAAGGTGGGGCTGAAATGGACCACCACCTATATGGGCTTGTTTCCTGGGCTTGTACTCATCCTAAAACTGTTATCTCTATTACGACACCATTTTCCCTGCAGACAGCTTAACTATGGGTGTGGTGGTCTGTAAACCCACAAAGTTCCAGGGTCAAGTCCCACTCACTACCCTGATCACGATGCCCAACCCTTGTGCTCCGGGGGAGCAGAACCTGCAATTTAGTGGATGCAAATGGACTGAAATGAAGAAAATGTTGATGTTGCTTCTCTTCTGCCTGCAGTCTGGCAATCCACCCTGACAAGGTTCGCGTGGCAACCGGACAGACAGCGGGCGTGGACAAGGATGGCAAGGTGGGCTCCCCAGCACAATCCGGCATGTTTTAAAAATGCGTTACCATGCACACCACATGCCATGCCACGTTAGTGAGGGGAAAGACACAGGCACACAAAAATGGGTTTTAATAATGATACGCAAGTAGCCTCACCTACATGTAAAGCTGGTCTTAAAGGGCCCTAACTGCCCTGCTACTAATTATGAAGCAGCTCAGAGTGATTAGGACCAAACACAAACGGCAGTTGCCAAACCGTGCTGCTCCAGGAGCACCTCAGCGCCACGCCACAACACAAAATAAAAGAGGAAACCATCAGAAAAAAAGCTGTTATGACAGCTTATTATTAAGGTTATAACAGTGCATCATTGTTATGCCATAGGGCAGGGATACAGCCTACCACCCATAATGCACTGGGCTACACGATCACACTATTCTGAGACTGTTCACATGCATTTGTTGTAGTTTCTGCATTGCATGTAAAAACAAAGCATAATCACACTGCTCCAGGGACAGTTTCACATGCTGTCACACTCACTGGTGTATTTGTGTGTGTGTGTGTGTAGTCTGCTTCTGCTTTATAAGCCTGTAAGAATCTGATCTATCTTAAGGCCATAAAACCTCGGATTATTGCTGCAGACATATAAAACTTGAATTATGGCTTTAATTAATTAATTCATTAATTCATTACATTCATGGCTTTACACTCCTGTTTGTGTGTGTGTGTTGGTATGTCTTTTTGTGTGTGAAAACATATCCTGAAAAGTAGGAAGTAGTTATGTAGAGACAAAGATGAGACCAAAAAAATGTCTAGTTTTACGATTTCTTTGTGCTTCCGTTATTTTCACGCGCTTGATTGTGTGTCTGTTGTCTGCCAGCCCTTCCAGCCATTTGTGTATATCTGGGACTCCACCACCCTGGCAACCCTGCACCAGATCGGCCTGGGGACGTTCGAGAGGGGAGTGGGATCTGTGGCCTTTTCCCAGGCTGTGAGTGTTCTTCCACCCCACCCCGTTCAGCGTCCGCGCCCCTCTTCAAAATCTCTCCTCGACCCTCTCCATCAAACAAATTTCATTTTCAACATGCACCCACTATATCGAGTCCAGACACAATTTTTGCCTGTCATTGTCACTGTGCCATTTAAGTCACCGAAAAAGAAAATGTATGTCTTGGAAATGGCTGTACTTTTCCGTTATAAATCTGACATCTGCAGGTAGTAAAAATGCGTATTAAATGACACGGAGCTTTCCCTCCCACCGTCAGGACGGCGGCGCCTTTCTGTGTGTGATCGACGACTCCAATGAGCACATGCTGTCTGTGTGGGACTGGGCTAAACAGAGCCGACAGGTCGAAGTCAAGGTGAAGCACGTGCACACACATGCACTAACACTTAGCTACTTTCACCTCAGAAGCTAGAGCGCAGGCTTGGAAATGAATAACGTCTCAATAAAACTCTCTATGACATAATCACAAGCAACTTGTTACATTGATATTTGATATCAGAATATCAATAATACATAACTAGTGCAAGGAATACAACCTGTTGTTTGTGAAAGATAAAGAATGAATAGACATACACCACAATCTATGTATTAATCCATTAACTAATACGGCCGTAAATATTAATAAACAGCGTTCTTCTGCATGGTAACTTGAACTTCACGTATATTGAACGTTGTATATGTGTAAAACGGAATGCTGAGTAAAAAAAGTCTCGATGGTGTCATGATATAATGGAATAAGGAAACAGCACGTTAGTATGACCCGTGGTGGCCACGCCCCTTTATATAACACGTTGCATTTTTACTACTTCTTGGATCATAATTTGCGCATAACTTGGACGATCCGGTCTCCCCATGCAAAGATGCCCATCTGTCGCCTGAGACGCAGGGCAGGAGCAGCGTTGGCGCTACATCACAGCCGCTCTGTGATGGGCCCTTGTCCTGAATTTCTCGACTTCCCTGGAGTGGGGTTGTCCCGGCAACAATGTAAATATTTTTAACAATTACAGGGGGGGCGCAGAGGACTTATTCATGGTGGGTTTCTTTTTTTTTTTTGTTCCCGGGTAGTTCCTCGCAGCACTTTCACTTTCCCTCACCAGAAAACAGAACCAGAAGTCTGAGAAGGACCGACTGGTTCCTGTACATCTACAGTCGAGTTGCTCGACTGTAGATGTAATTATAGGTCAGGAGGAGTGGGGAGCGCAGCAGATGTTGTGCACTGGCCACATGGCAGCCTGCTTGTACTCTCGGTAGACTAGACTACATGTGTTGTATGTTTTTATCATTTTGCTGTTCTCATTGTAACTTGGCCTTGTGTGGATTTGCATTTCATTGAACAAAATGACTTGGCAACTTGTTGTTGTCCAATCACAACGATATCCAGGAGGGGTGTTGAAAATATTGATACAGCAATGTATCACGATATTTTGGTGATATTGTATTTATACAGGAACACTGAATATTAATTTTTTAAATATAAATTTAGTCCTCCACTCCTGTAGATGGCGCAGTATGGCTGGATGCTTTGAATTACTGCCTGGCATTCGCAAAATTTGCAAAACATGACCAACCAAGCAGCTGTCATTAAAGTGGCAGTTTGCTAGTATGCTAGATACTGCAAACTAACTTACATCCACTTCTCTCGTTTTCAGCGTCCACTACTTCAATGTGTTAAAATGACAATAGAGTTAAAATTGAGTTCTGAGTTATGTTGTTTTAGCTGAATAATTCATGTTATGTGTATATGTACACAGCGTCTTATTTTTCAGCTATGTTTTAACATTTTCAGTGAACTGTAGAATATCGCAATATGTACAGTATCGTGATACATATCGTATCCTGAGATCCTTGCCAATACACTCATCTACTAGCAAGAGGATGTCTGGCTGAACCAGTAACAGTTCAGCCCTGGCAGGGGTCACTGTGGAACACAAAGACAATAACCTAACCTGTTCCATATTTCCTTCCCCCTCCTTAAATGGTGTTTAGGTTCCCTTGGTCAGGACATCATCTTGTCCATGTATGCCTGGGAGCTGGGGACAATCAATTACTGATTGCAATGTGTTGTTGTGCGCATTTTACATTTACATTTACAGCATTTATCAGACACCCTTATCCAGAGCGACTTACAATCAGTAGTTACAGGGACAGTCCCCCCTGGAGACACTCAGGGTTAAGTGTCTTGCTCAGGGACACAATGGTAGTAAGTGGGATTTTAACTCCTTAACACTTATGCATGTAATTGTCCTCTGTAGCTAAAACATCAAGGCGTTTTAGCAACTTTTAAGAGTACAATACCAAATTCAGGTGTATTACAGATGATTCTTTGGGCTGCAGATTTACGTTTTTAACAATTTAACATGCTTGTCCTTGGACTCCGTAGAGCACCAATGAAGCTGTGCTGGCCGTAGAGTTTAACCCCAGCGACAGCAACATCATCATCTCCTGTGGGAAGTCACATGTCTACTTCTGGACCTTGAGCGCCGGCACAGTGACCAAGAAGCAGGGCATCTTCGGGGTGAGTCACATTTCCTTCTGCATTCTAAATCAAATAACAAAAGCGGAGCGGTAAAAACGCTAAGATTTGCACGTGTCCCGCTGCAGAAGTACAAGAAGCCCAAGTTCATCCTGTGCTTCGTGTTCAGTCTGACGGGTGACGTCTTAACCGGAGATTCGGAGGGGAACATCCTCACCTGGGGGAAGTCTGCCGCTGACACCAAGACCTTGGGGAAAGCAGCCAAAGGTGCTCACCAGGCCTGGTTTCATTACGTTCATATTTCGAATGTTGCCAAGAGAAGGCAGCACGTCAGTGGACACGGTGGACCTCTGCTCACATTTAGAGTGATGCAGCTTGATTCTTTTAACATTTTGGAGCAATTAACCCCTTTGGAAGATAACACAGAAACACATTTCCTGGCCAACAGGGTCGTCCACTGCTGAAGCTCCACATCGTAGACAAGGCCGCAAGGCCGTAGACAACCACGACTCAACCCCTTTCCCCCTCTCATTTCTTCTGGCCAGAGACATTCCAGATCATGCGTCAGACGCGGGCCCACGAGGGCAGCGTGTTCACGCTCTGCGTCCTGCAGGGCGGCGCTCTGCTCAGCGGCGGTGGCAAGGACCGCCGGATCATCCGCTGGAGCGCCGACTTGGCCCCCGAGAGAGAGTGTGAGGTGAAGGAAGTGCCAGATCATTACGCTGCGCTCGCTTTGTCCTGCATGAGTGCACAACTGTCCGGCCTCGTGCTTCGTTTCCATGCAGATTCCGGAGCAGTTTGGGGCGGTCCGTACCATCGGCAACGTAGATGGCGAGGAGCTTCTGGTCGGAACGACACGAAACGCAATCCTCAGGGGCACTTTTTCGGATGGCTTTGTAGCCATAGTGCAGGTATTCATCTAATTTGACCTTCAGGGATCCACGCGTAGCAACCTGGTCTGTTTACTAGTAGACCGAGGAGGGTTCCTGACATTCCTTCCTACACACAGAATCTCAGTAGAAGGGCACGTTATCTGAATAACAATTCCCAGGCAGACGGTGATGTGACGGTTTAGGATTCTTGGTACTCGGACTTGCACAATTATTAAACGGTAATTTTGAGATATGCTGTGGCTGGGAGTGAGTTGATTTCCTTGTAGAAGGAAAGGTCTAGAGAGAGCAGCGTGTTCACAAATGGCTCATGCAACACAGCAGTTCTAACAACGTAGTAAGGAATGAAATGTTGACAGGAGCGCCACCTTGTGAACAGTCTTGGTAGTGATTTGTTGCGTGTTAGGATATTTTTGAACATGTTTTATTGTTTTCCGGTATAACAAGAGTAGGTCGACAGCAAAGAAAGAAACTAAAACCTCGAACAAACACAACAGCCCCCACAACAAAGGTACATTAAACATGAGCATGCGTCCTCTCACAGAATAGTAGAGGTAGAGAGAAAAATAGCAACCGAATAAAGATAATAAATATAGAAAACTACGTGATAAGGCAATAACATTTTGCCCCATTTACGGTCCTTCAAATCTAATCTTCCGGACTTCCTTTAGGACATATTTTCGAATGATACCAGTTTCACAGTCCACCCTAGGACTGAGGATGTCGGCCTATCATGATACATATATTTACATCCTACTGTCAAGACGGATTGGTCCTACAGAACAAATAACCTGTGCTGAGGACATTGTACATTCTCCTCCTTTTTAATGGGTTTATTATGAAAATGCCATGGTGTACAATTATGTCTCCAGAGCATTTACCAAGAATAAATGTATTTTTGGAACAGATTATTATTATTATCGGAGATATCATCCAACCCTTTATGTCTGTAATTTATTCACCAGAATGGTATGAGTGGAGAGTATATGAAACAGCACGAGATTGGGTTGATCTTTGTGCCTCGCAGGGTCATGTGGATGAGATGTGGGGCCTAGCCACACACCCCTTCCAGAACATCTTCCTCACATGTGGAAATGACCGGCAGGTTTGCCTGTGGAACTCCGAGGAGCACAGCATGGACTGGTCTACAACGCTGGAGGTGCTCACGCTCTCAAAAACACTCCCCACGGGGCTTTAATGCAGCCCAGGTTTTCCCATCATTCAGACAACGAGTACATATTGCATTTATGGAAGTGTAGAGAGGGGAGAATCCATGACAGATTTTAATTTTTTTTTTTTTTTTCGTACTAATGTTATGATATTTGTCATTAAAGTCGCTGTATAATAACATGATACAAATGGAAAGTTGCATTCTGCGTGTTTGAAGGAGTCGGGTCTGTGTGCTGACTTCTGTCCAAATGGGGCTGTGGTGTCTGTGGGACTCAACACGGGCAGGTGAGGCAGCTTTTGCTCCAGATCACCTCTTCTTTATGCGGTTTAAGCCACACAGTTCACACAAACAGGACCACCAGTGCATTGTTCATTGTCCTAGTAGAAGCATTTGTCCTCAATGTGGATGACCGTTCTAGTTTTGTCACATCAATAACGAACGAAAGGATTAAGACCATAGATTAAGCCTGTAAACCAAGAGGAGAGAAAGGGCTCAATGTTTGCCAAATAATAATTTTACTATTTAATTTTACTTAAATAATAATACTTCTGAAGCTAATAGTGAACTTTGAGTACAGTTTGGAGTACAAATTTACTCATAAATGGAACGTCAGCTGCTTATACATAGCTAAGGAGCTGATATATGGCCATATATAGCCATGTATATACATGTAGATTTTATATTATTATAATAGTCATATTATTACATCTAAAATATAGATTTAGTTTAAATATTACAATAAATGGTTTGGACCGGACACGCTGAGTGTGCTAGAGTGTTTGAATGCTTGTCTTACTGTCTCATTGTCAGCAGTTAGCGTTTGCCTTTCGTGGCCAGTCATTGTATGTCTTCACCCCCCCTCTGTTTGAGCCAGATGGGTGGTCATGGACCTGCAGACCCGACAGATTGTGTCTGACCTGACCGACGGCAACGAGCAGTTGTCTGTCATGAGATACTCGCCAGGTCAGTTCTGTGTATCTAATTTTATATTCAGACGGTTTGTATAAGTTGGAAACTTTGCATATGACTGTGGTTTGAGGTTCGAGTTTTTCTGGCGAGGAACGTCTGCAGGCAGTTGAGAGTTGAGATTATGGGAATTATGCCGACCCCACATTCGCTCATCATCTGGCCATCTCTCCTCAGATGGAAGCTTCTTAGCCGTGGGTTCCCATGACAACTTCATCTACATTTACAGTGTCACTGAGAGTGGGAGGCGCTACACCCGTTTTGGAAAGTGTACAGTGAGTGGGGCATTCTGGGACGCCGTGGTGTGGGCGGGGGCAGATGTCTGTGAAAGGGTCATTGTGTGCTACAATAAAATGGAAATACATGTTTTCCCTGGTTAAGACCTGCAGTTGCAATGAAATTTCTTGTTAAATTGCATTATATGAATATATAATGATTAATGAATTAATGCTGTCCCCCACCATTGCCATCACAGCAGCCATTGTTCTTTTCTGCTGATCCAGGACACTTGTACCCTGTGTGTACCTGCTGCCTTATACGTGTCTCTGCTGTGCGCCACTTTATTTCAGGGCCACTCAAGCTTTATTACGCATCTGGACTGGTCCAAAGATGGGAAGTACATCATGTCCAACTCTGGCGATTATGAAATCCTTTACTGTACGTACATATATACTTTATGGTTACACTTGCGTAGTGTGTTAGGGCTGGATAGTTAATTCATTAAAAACTCTCTGTGGTTGTAGGGGACGTGGCTGGGGGCTGCAAGCTGCTGAGGAATCGCTATGAAAGTAAAGACCGCGAGTGGGCGTCCTACACCTGTGTCCTGGGCTTCCATGTCATGGGTAAGACGGGCCCTTACAGACACACTGGTCACATGACCATCATTTGGATGCTAAAGTATTAACGGTCTAACATTACACTGGCTGTTATTACAGTTTTAGTCACTGGATGATGAAAATTAGAACTGATCAAATATTATTTACTGATTGGCACATTATTATTCATATTTCTTTAATTTGTGAAAATACACACACACTACAAGGGGTGGGCGGGGTAAAATGAATGCTGCTTGTTTACTAAGTTATCTTGATCGCCTGACCACTCATTTGCATGTTTACAATCATGCAGCGCCATCTAGTGGTGCTTTCTTGTAATATTCTGAATACGCCAAAGCTTTTGTAAAATAGCTAGGATTTATTTTTTCATTTTCCGAGACTTATTTTTTAATATTTATCCAAGGCCCCATAATGGTATTTATGAGTTTTAATGGTCGGATTGCTGCTAGAATGTAACCTTCTGTGCGCAGGTGTGTGGTTGGAGGGTTCAGACGGGACCGACATCAACGCTCTCTGCCGCTCCCACGATGAGAAGCTGGTGGCCGTAGCTGACGACTTCTGCAAAGTGCATCTGTTCCAGTACCCGTGTCCCAAACCGAAGGTCTGCGCCAATCTGGTTATACTCAGTATTAACAAGATGTGTGAAAACAACACATCTATTTGTAGTCACTGTTTTTGGTATAAGGTCAACATTCATCTAAATTAATACTTATACATAGTGCAGTGCTATTGTAAAGTGTTTATTATATTCCATCATTTCAGTTTGCTGTCTTTACATACACATTTAGAAATAAATATTTACTTGTTTATTCACTAGTTATAATATCTTGTAACAATAATTATTCTGTAGTAACATTGTTTGGCTATTCAGTAGATCAACATTAGGGGTGACAGGAAATATCGATACAGCAAGGTGAGGCGAGCAGAGATGAGAGTCAGAGTGCGACTACAACCTCCACTCCTGTAGATGGCGCTGTACAGACTGGCATAGTGAAATCGCACATCATGACAGACCGATCACAGCATCTTGTATTTCAGCTCTGTTTTTACATTTCAGTGAACTGTAGAATATCGCAATATGTACAGTATCACAATATATCATGAAATAATTCTATTGTGACCCGTGTATAGTGTTACGTATCGTTAGATGCCTGACAATACACACCCCTAATAAACAGGCACCTACATTCCATCAATTAAATCAGTAGAAATGAATAATTTCTACTGTATTTTCCCCATTAAATCAATTTAAAATGACTAAGATTGTCAGTACTGACTCGCTGTGTGTGGGCTCTGTCACATTTTCTACCAGGCGCCGAGCCACCGGTACGAGGGCCACGGCAGCCACGTGACCAACGTGTGCTTCACCCACAGCGACAGCCACCTGCTGTCCATGGGCGGCAAGGACACCTGCGTGCTGCAGTGGCGGGTTAGAGGAGGGGGAGGAGCCAGGGATGGGCGGGCCTCGGCCTCGTCCACCTCCACCAGCTCCCCTGAGCCCAGTACATAGGCTGGCATGGAGATCAACGGTGAGGAGAATCGCTGTCGTCATCGCTCTTTTGGCAGTTTTCTTGAGCAGGGGTCTGGCACGTCAGACGGAATGTGGCGCATCACGAGCATTGTGAAGTCTTAACAGCATAAACTGAAGCAAGAAACCATTTTGTAGTCCCACAGTGGATCTGGCAGGACGACGGTCCCCATAAAAATCCTGTAATGTCCCAAATCCAGACGGGATATATGCAACGTTGGAACGGGACATCAATAACTGTGAATCATATCCATCGCAGACTGGGATAACGTAGTCATTGACTACAGGCAAACACACACACAAACACACACACTTCAGCAATCCCTCAGTGCACTAAATAGGCAGGAACATCGTTGACCTGTCAATGCTTCCGGCTGCTGTGCTCAAGCAGTGAAGTTCCTTGCTCCTGTCTGGATCTGTGGTAACCTTGTCCTCGCTGACAATCAAGATCTTCCTCTTCATTTATGCAGAATCATTTTATCCCATGTTTCTACAATGCCAAATAAAGGACATCCTTTGGTTAAAAAAAAAAAAAAAAGACAAGAAAAAAATCTTTTTTACTTGAAACCTCGTCAAATCATTCAAAATGTTCTATTCGTTTATTACCGTATGCCGTGTAGAATTACTTTTACATTGCTTTTAGGTTAATCAAATAATCCATATAATCCATATAAATCATGTGTACTAACATACTGTAACCATTTTCATGTGTTTAAAAGAATATATTCCTCAGTCAGAGTTTTACTCCATGTAGGACTAGTGTACACGCGGAATGCCATCAGAAGGGACGTTTATTAGGCTCCCTGCACTTCCTGAATCATGATCATTTTATTCCGAAAGGTTTATTTAAATGTGAAATGCACCTCCTTTCTATGAATAAAGTATTTTGGATGAAATAAACAAACAATAAAACGTTTGTCTTTGTGTGCGTCGATGGAAAAACGGGGCGCAACGCTAACGTGGAACCGATAGAGGGCGATATTACATAATTCAAAAGCACGGTATTTATTATTGCTTTTATTATTATTATTATTAATAGGTGTAGAATTTCGGTTTCTTATTCTATATGTCGGCAGCCACTTTTCGATTTGACCACGATTCCTATTTGTGCAAAGTATGAACTTGTGTGCTAATTAATGACATCGGTAAGTAACACAAAACGTTAACTAATAATAAGAATTAAAGTAACTGGGAATTGTTTGTTTCTAAAAAAAAAAAAAAGCATAAAGGCTAAAAATGTTTATTATTGCTATACTGAATTTAATTACATTCGAAGTCCTCGTTATTGTTGTTTTATTACAGTGTTATTATTATATTGTTTTTAGTGTAATTGCTGGTTGACGTGAAAAGGTCGAAGTTTGCCGAACTCGCCGCGCTTCCTCCGAAGGTGACGTTTGAGGCGAGGGAGGGGGCGAGCGAAGTGTGTGTGTGTGTGTGAAGGGAGGTGAAGAAGAGGAGGATGAGGCTGGGAGCGGAGGATGGGAGGAAGAGTGGAGTGAGAGAGGCAGGCAGACAGGCTGGCGTGTGCGTGGCTGCTGCTGCTGCTGCCGCCGGCGTGACTGCGTGACGGACATCCAGCGGGGAGTTCGCGCCTTTCGGACCGAAACAAAAGACGCCTGTTTTTTTTTTTTTTTTTTTTTTTTATATAAACCCGCCGCGGAAGCGTTCGACCGGCAGAAACTTTCAACTTTTGCCCGCCGGAGCCGCGCCGCCGCGCCGGGTTCCCGGCTTTTGTTTTCTCGGCAGCGGAATAAATGCCGCGGTAGATCGGTCCACATCGACATTTTTTTTTTCTCTCCACGCGTGAGGGGGAATCCCGGGGACTGTGCGCGCCGACGGCAGCGGCGGAATGGCGGCCAACATGTACCGAGTGGGAGGTAAACGGCCGTCCTTGTTCCATTTGCCGGGCTTCCCTGCATTGTTTAGCCTGCAAGCTAGCTCCGCGTTGCTAACGCGCTAACTACGTCGTTCGCGGCTGCTATTTGTTTCCGCCTACAGCGACAATGACCGGTGGTGCGACAATATGCGCTACCTTGTGGGATTTCCCTACCGCTCCGCCGTAGCTGTAGTTACTCCGACACAAGCCTAGCCGGAGGGTTAACAAACAAGTACGGTGCACTTCTGAGTCCTGCTGGTCGAGTTAAAGTCGCCCGAATTCGGATAACAAAAATTACTGATACCCTGCACTCACTGGCTCGTGGATGGCTTTAATGTGCAATGTAAAAAAAATAATAGAATAAAACTAGTGAAGCCGCGCATGCGCGGAGGAGGAAGGTAGACGATTTGCACGCCCGCGAAAGGCGGTCGGAACACCGCGCTAACGTTGACGAGCTAGCGCGGTGGCTAGTTGCGGAGCGGGCTGAATTAGCGCGGCTCGGCTTCGTTTGGCGACTGGCAGGACGTCGAACGCGAGGCGCAGAGGGAGCTTCGAACTCTTCAGCAGTCCCTCCTCCTCTGTTGCTAAAGTTATATTTTGGTTGTCACCGCTGACGTAAAATACGTGGGCGCCCGCGAGCTAGCACGGCTAGTTAGCCAAGTTTGAAGTACCAAGTTTAAAACTTTCTTTATAAGTGCCGTCTTTGCCGTCGTCCTGACTTATTGTGCGTTCCCGCAGATGGTGGTTTCATTATCGTCAATTAAGTTTATTATCTGGCACGTAATTTCTGGACCGTCTGGCTGCACAGTACAGAATTGACAGTTCAGTGTTTGTGATTTTATCAATTAAAGCGGACCAAACTTCTCCTCATCCTTGCGGTTTAGCGAAAGCGTGGGGGAAATAAACGACGGTAAAACTTTTTTTTTATTTTCTCCTCCGCTTGTAGAGACGTTACGCCACGAATCGCAAAGCCTGAAGTGTATTTGAAGCTGCTCTCCCTTTCCTCTCGGGTGGTGATCTGACAGCAGAAGGAAGCCCAAATGTGTTAAAATCGTGTGCATGCGGAGGCACCTTTACTCTGTCGTGCCTGGTGTGTCTCATAAACGGAGAGCTGGGGGTGGACATCTTAAAATTCACGCTTCGTCTGAATTCATCAATGGTCGCGATTGCAAGTTTTTTTTTTTTTTTTCTTTCGTGGATTCAATATTCAACCACTCGTGTCCGCCCCCGCCAGCCCGCGATCCTGGCAGATGGCGTCTTCCGGCGGCGCTCCAGACCGGCCGGGCCGCAGCTGCGCCGCCCAGCACCTTGCCCGGCGGTCAGGGGGGTGTTAACCCCTGCGACCGAGCTCTCGCGAGAACTCCGGCGACCACGGGATCAGGCTGGAGACGTGCGGTCTGCACGTTACTTAGAACGAGCCAGGTTTTCCTCTCGTTCGCACCGATCAGTCAAGCAGTGAATGAAATGAATGGATCGGGTGTCAATAACAGTGTGCAGTGTGTTTGTTTTCTGTGGCTTTTATTCAGGCGCGTGCGTCCGTCATTAGGCGTGTGAGGTGTTCTAACCGACCACGAGAGAGCTGACTATGAAGCCTCATCAGCGTGGAGTGTACCTGCAAGTCACGTGCCGATGCCTGCTTTACAACTGGCTGCATGTACACTGCCGCCTTCCCACCAATCCATGGATGCGGCTCCCGCTGCCAAAATAATCTGTGGCCTGACGTGAACAACCCAGTGGGTTCCACTTGCTGAGCCTCGCTTCCTCTCAAGGTGTCTTCCAAACTTTGCTAAGGGAGTTTTTTTTATCTTTGGTGCTTCTTTTTAAATGTAAAGCTCTACACACGTGAGAATCAATAAAAGAATAACAGTGGAGCGTTCAAAGCAGCGTTTACGTATACGTCAATAGGAGAGTTCATTCATTAAATACTGCCATCAGATACCCTGGACAGAGTAACCTCCACTCCTGTAGATGGCGCTGCACGGCCTGCCGTTTTCAGGCAGAGTGAAATCGTGGCAGACATGACAGACCCATCACAGCATCTTGTGTATCAGCTCCGTATTTCCAGTGAACTGTGGAATATCACACTATGTACAGTATCGCAGTATATCGTTGTATTGTGACCCATGCATTATGATTCGTATCGTGACATCCTTGCCAATACACATCGCTAGAACCCTCTAAATAACGTATGATTACGTTGAAATCTGCTGCAAAGGAAGCTGCTTCCTGTAATTTTGTTTTTAATGAGATTTACATACACAATCTTCTAGTGTTAATAAGCATGTGCGTTGTGTAAAATGCGTGACGTGGCATTTTTTGTTTATGCTGCTGCGGGTTCAACGGCGCCCAAAAAATTTAAATACGCAACGCCACAGCCGTTTATGCAAGAAGTGTCCATTGGTGGTTTTGGGCCCGCGGAGAAAACTCTTAAAACGTTCTCATCGAGCTTATCTCCTTATACGTCAACTTTCCATCCGTTTGCTGAGGACGTCCCCCGTTGTGCCATCAGAACGTCTCTGTCCAGTCTGGACCGGGTCTCCACTGGACTGGTTTTTGGAGGTGAAGGCAACATCATGTGTTCTTTAAACCCTTATTGTGATTGTGTTTTTTTTTTTTTTTTTTTTTTTTTCTGTTACGTCGGGCTGAGCGCTTTATCGAATGGACATGTGTGATGCATGGAACGTTTCGATAACACAAGTTACTTTGTTCCCAAAACTAGTGGTCAGAACTATGAATAAGTGTGACATGTATGTAGTGCTTGGGTAGTTCAATATAAAGTTATGACAAAAGCCATGCGAGCAGTTTGAAATCCCGTGGTATGATGCACGGGACTTCCACAAGTAACTTTCACGTAGGGCTGATTATGGCCATCAATATTGTAATCGCGATTATTCGTTATTTTAGGTGAAACACTTTATTTTTTGCACATCTGTAAGTCAACATACTTGTTACGTATTTAATTTAATTTATTTTTTTTTCATACGTATTAAGAAAGATGAACATCCATTTACGTGCTTATTTGGGGGAAAAAAGAACTATAGACAGGGCAGGTCCATAAACAGGCATTTTGTAAAGATTTGTTAAGAACTATCGACAATTAAATAAAATCTTAGTTATGAAATGTTACGCATATATTCTTCGTTCGCTTGTTATTACAGTCGTACGGGGGGAAAGGCCGGCATTTTCGCTCATACAGTCCGAGAAGCGTGATTTGAACGAACTTGGAACCCCCGTCCAAATATTACAGCGGGATTGACTCATGCTGAGAGGCAGAATGGGACATCTGGTGTGTGTGTATATCTATGGTGTATATATCTAGCAGACTTGCTGGGTCAGCTGGAGACGGCCAGCGAGCGAGAGACGTCGGGACCGTGGTGGTGATGGCACCGAACGGGCAGAGCGTGGGTCCACGCCGCCGCTCTGCCGTACGCAGGGGCAGTGAATTCAGAAACGGTTTACCCACACTACTCACCAATCAGATGGGTCACAAGTTAAAGCCACGCCCACTTAAACACAAGCAAGGACACTCACTCTCAACCCGTTTCAGCACAGTTGAATACTGAACAGACTTTGCAAAAATTGCTAATTAAATCACAAAATCTTTCAAATAAATTCTGTGTTTTAAGAGGGAACGCGGTTTCCATGAAGGGTATGTAGGTATCAAAACCACTTCCACGTCATGGCCCCCAGACGGTCTTCCTCTCGCTGTTGCCGCATCTCAAAGGGTCTCAGGGTTCGTCATTTGTTCCCTTGGGTTTAGATTCATGGACTTTTTATTTGAGGTTTATTTATTTTATTTTTTCTCATGATTCTTTCATTTCCAAACCAGGTGACATTGACTTTTTTTAACCTGGCTTTTTAGTCAAGGGCTCGGCACAGTTCGTTGCGCAAGAAAGCAATGTTATTAACAACTGAAGTCATATGTTAATAACATAAATACTTACGTTTGGCCACCGTAGTGTAATTAGGAGTAATCTGTCCCTGATTTTGGAATGATCATACAAACAAACTTGAGCTTTTTTACAATGCGCGTCCGGGCTTTTATCGAAGGCTTCTGAAGTCGAATCACCTGACCGTTTTTTACCGATTTCATGGCTCTGTGGTTCTGCGCTATGTACGTCGCACAAATTGATCCCTAGTGGACGCCTTACTGGGCTCGTCTGAATTGTGGTGGTTAGTAGGGTCGCTGAGGTGCGTTTCCAGACCTTGAATTAGGGCCGTCTCGGAACCTCCTTTTATGGTGCTATCGATCGTGTACTGTATCTGCGAGACTACTGAAGTGCCAAAAATATTGTTATATTGTCTTTTTACTTTTATATGACTTCTTGTTTTTGCCCTGATATGTACATGCGTAATTAAATATATTTGCTGGACTGATGTATTTTTTTTTTTTTTTTTAATGTTTTGTGGAAAATAAATGATTGATTACTAGAGTCCTGGTTTTCCCCCTCTGCACCCCCTAACCACAAACGACTGGATGCGTTACTGCCAGCGACACATGCGCTTTGGTCTGATGGCACATGTGACGTGCGCTATTATGTTGCTTTTGACATTATAACGCAACGCGTCAGGCCCAGCTTTAGTATGGAGAACGTGAGACTGCTCACGCGTTCCACGAGCTTCTACTGTACTGCAGGTGTAGTGTAGGGATGAGTATGAGAAATGTCGGCCTGGTTCGTAATCAGTTGTTGCATAAATTTGATTCTTCACCTTTTAAAGCATCATGTCCTGACCCGACTTTCCTGCGTTTGTCTCTCCACCCAGACTACGTGTATTTCGAGAACTCTTCCAGCAACCCGTACCTGATCCGCAGGATAGAGGAGCTCAACAAGGTGGGTGCATCAGCCACACGCACAGAAAAATAATTTTTTTTTTTTTTTTTTGTACATTTTGTTGCTTTTTCTACATAATTTAGTGTAATTGTTGACAAGTGGGGAAAAAAGATCCTAGCAACTCTTTTGACTGTGACTCCGCACCATAATTATAATGGTGTGTAATGCAATAAAGGGCCAAATTGTATCGGGGCTGTGGTGGCCAAGCGGGTAAGGAAGCTGAAGGTTTCCACTTCGAATCCTGAGCCACCAAGGTGCCACTGAGCAAAGCACTGTCCCCACACACTGCTCCCCAGGCGCCTGTCATGGCTGCCCACTATGGGACAGTGGTGGCCTTGCGGTTAAGGAAGCGGCCCCGTAATCAGAAGGTTGCCGGTTCGAATCCCGATCCACTCAGGTGCCACTGAGCAAAGCACCGTCCCCACACACTGCTCCTCGGGCGCCTGTCATGGCTGCCCACTGCTCACCAAGGGTGATGGGATAAATGCAGAGGACAAATTTCACTGTGTCACCGTGTGCTGTGCTGCGGTGTGTCACGCGACAACTAACCATTTAGCATTTTATACAGCGATTTACAGGAAATTTCACAAAATTGCTAAAAATATTGCAATATAATTTTTAGTCCATCTCGCCCAGCCCTACCGCGTAGGCCCGTTCCCAGTTGGACCTGCCAGTTATGTGCTGTTTTTGGTTCAGATTTGTTATATATGTTTAATGGATAAGAACTTGAGGCAGCTATGTTTTAAGGAAGTAAAGATTTTTTTTTTTTTTGAAGAGGAGAGCTGAGCTTTTCCTACTTTTAAACCATATTGGTGGAAATACAGTGAATACGGTTTCTTTAGGTATAAGTCAGTCCTACAAACTGCACCTTTAATACATGTGTTATAAAAATGAGGTGTGGTTGATAATTTGGCTGCCGGATGCGCCATGGTTTGGGGAACTCGGGCAGAGGGTGAGGATGTAAATTTGTTGGTAATTTGTCCAGATGCTCGGAGGAGGGAACCGGCGAACGAGCACCTGCAGACGCTGGCTGCAATTTGCATATTTTACTCGCCGCTTTAAGACCCTTATGTAACGCTGTGTTACACAGGCCCGTCTCTCCGTGTGGGGATTAAATTTGTTTATGTAACGCTCTTGCGTTGCGTGGAGCACCATGGCACCCCGGAATAACCGAGGCCACGCACTTGGTCTTGTTTTTGTCATTTGCGTGTTTTTCCCCTCTTCTAATCTCTTAATCCATAACTCAAAAGGAAAAGCCAAAGTCTCCCTGGTTACACCTTGACCCACCGTGTGGTTTAGCTCCCTGTTTGGAATGGTCTGTGTTTCCTGGATTATGGCCATTCCCGCTACATCGAAATCACACGTAATCGGAAACAATGTAGGTTTTTTTTTGGTCTGTTGTCCTAGTGACCTTTTTATTTATTTTTTTTTCTGTGCCCCCTTCCCCAGACGGCCAATGGGAACGTAGAAGCCAAGGTGGTGTGCCTGTTCCGGAGGAGAGACATCTCGGCCAACCTGAACGTCCTGGCCGACAGCAACGCCCGTGAGTGACCTCGTCCGGTGCTTCCTGCATCGCGATACATCACAATATAATGAATTGCAAGCTCCGCCCAAGTCGTGGCGCCATTTTGTTCTTGGAAGGGCTACGTTTAGCCTGGCCAGGTCATTGGGTTCCAGTCGGGGTTTGTCCGTGTCGTACTGCAGTTATGGAGGCGGTCACATCTGAGCTTTCAGAGCACAAACTTCACAGAAAAGCAGCTTGAGGCCAATTCACGCTTTCAAATGGGGAAGCAGCAGTCAAAGGTGGAGTAAATGTGTGGGGTGGGGCAGACAGCGGTTTCACTTTGTGGCCGGAAGATGCAGTGGGATATTTGTGTGTGTGTGTGAACACAGACATTTGATATGGCTGCCTGCCACCATCTTCTTATGTTCTGGTTGTCCTCCAGATCAAATGTTTAATATCAGTGTTGTTCTGTATATACACACACACACACAATAGGGGTGTGAGAAAATATTGATGTAGCAAGCAATATATTGCGGTATTTTACGTGGTGATATTGTAGGGACATCGATATCGACGCATACAAATTTAGTCCGCTGGGTGGTGCTGTCGAGCATTTTCTTTTGTGACGTCAGGAGGGATTAGAATCCGCGTGCGACTACAGCCTCCACCCCTGTAGGTGGCGCCCTACAGCTGGGTAATCTGAATTACTGCCTGGCTCTTTCAGACAGAGTGAAATCGCTGCATCGATCACATTTACATTTACAGCATCTATCAGTCGCCCTTATCCAGAGCGACTTACAATCAGTAGTTACAGGGACAGCCCCCCCCTGGAGCAACTCAGGGTTAAGTGTCTTGCTCAGGGACACAATGGTAGTAAGTGGGATTTGAACCTGGGTCTTCTGGTTCTTAGGCGAGTGTGTTACCCACTAGGCTACTACCACCACAGCACCTTGTATGTCAGCTCTGTTACTACATTTTCAGCGAAGTGCAGAATACCGCGATATTTAGAGTATCACAGGGGCAGCTGGTGGCCTAGCGGTTAAGGAAGCGGCCCCGTAATAAGAAGGTTGCCGGTTCGAAACCCAACCGGCCAAGGTGCCACCAAGCAAAGCACCGTCCCCACAACACTGCTCCCCGGGCGCCTGTCATGGCCGCCCACTGCTCGCCAAAGGTGATGGGTTAAACGCAGAGGACACATTCTACTGTGTGCACCGTGTGCTGTGTGAATCACAATGACAATATATCGTGATGTAGTTGTAGCGTGACCCGGGTATTTGATGTTTTAAACCATTGATGGTGCAGCCCTGCCTTTTAAAATAACCCGTGGAGGCCTTCTGCTTATAACGCTGCGCCGCCGCCTCCTCCGGCACTTACCGCCAGTGGAGTTTTACGTTTCTGAACAAGAGAGATGAATTTTTGTCAAAGTACCGGTATGGTAATAGTAAGCAAACATGGACTTATCGGCATGATCTGCTGTTTTGGCAGTAGAGCACTTTTTTACCTCAAAGATTCATTTCACCAACTATGGAAAGATTTTATAATGAATCGTATCTTTGTGTATAATTTTACATAATGACTTCAGTGTGATGAAACATTGATAACGTAGCGAGTTTAGAAGCTAAATTGCTGCCTGACCCTCTGAAAGTAAAACTTTCCCATTAATTGCGCCGCGCTCCAAACGTTTCTTTTGTCTTTTAGAAACGTGCATCTTATACATTTTATTATCATAATTAGCAGCAGCATGAGTTGCGGTCGCAGATTGTCTTTAAAGATTATTCTGTGAGTAATGTCGTCGGCCTCCATTCAGCTTAGCTGCTGCGTTCAGGAGGGGCTACTCATCATCATCATCGTCGTCGTGGTCTTCCTCCATACCCCTGTTCCTTCTGCTGGCACAGCAGACAAAAGACCCTTCACGTGGCACACATGGGGTTAACCTTGACTTGCCTATGTCTTTGTCAGGTGGTGTGTGCGCTTGCTCGCAGCTTGTCCCGCTGTACTCGATCTTCTACAGCTTTTGTTTGTCTGCCCGTCTTGTCTGTCTGTGTCCCTCCCTGTCTTTAAAAGTGAGTGTGTGTGTGTGTGTGTGTGTGTGTGTGTGTGCGTGTGTGCGTGTGTCGGCTGGTTGTTACTCATTGGGGGTTGGGCACCTCAGGTTTAGCGTACAGGGTTTCCCAGTAAGTTGGGCAGGGACTTGTTGGCCACAGGGAGGCGGAGGAAGGGGGGAGGGTGTGGAGGGGTTAATAGAAAGGGGTGTGGCCTGAGGTCCCGTCCCCGCGCTGACAGGGTTTCCTGTGGCTGTGTGCAGGGGCGGAGTCCAGAGAGATAGTCCTGCCGTGTGTGTGTTGCTCACACATTTTTATTGAAATGTTATATATGATGTCTTATATAACATGTACAATAATTCAAGCGTGGAAATTTAACACTCATTTTGTATTATTAAATACACTATTGTTATTCATGTTTCTTAACAAAATTTATTGCCTAATTCTCCCATTTTATTGTCTTATTACCCCAAACCCCGGGAACAGTCCGATTTTTAGTATCGTACCGGATACTAAATGTGTGTTAATGTGTGTAAATGTGTGTAAATGTGCAGGAGACTTTGAAGAGGAGTCGAAGCAGCCCAACATGTCAGAACAGCAGAAACACCAGCTGAAGCACAGAGAGCTCTTCCTGTCCCGACAGTTCGAGTCGTTGCCAGCGACGCACATACGGTAACACGCACGCACGCGCACACACACACACACACACACACACAGAGCGATGCACCCGCACTCGTGCATAGATCGCGGCATTTCAGATTCATCGTTTCGGAACTTTACATGTGATCATTTTCTACCCAGGCCACGGTGGGAAATATTTGATGATTGGTTTGTGGGTTTCTTGTATGTGTGTTTTATGTTCAGGGGAAAGTGTAACGTCACCCTCCTGAACGAGACGGATGTTTTGGTGGGCTACCTGGAGAGAGAGGTGGGAGAGCCAGATTTCCCTTTCCACTGCCAGCGTGTACTGGGTCTGAATATCCGATTTGTTAATAACCAGTCTCGACCCCTGCAGGACTGCTTCTTCTACTCGCTGGTCTTCGACCCGGTGCAGAAGACGCTGCTTGCGGATCAGGGCGAGATCCGCGTGGGCTCCAAATACCAGGCTGAGATCCCCGACAAACTGCCAGAAGGTAGGTTCAGGGACCTATGACCTCTGTTTAGCTGTACTTCTCCATGCAACTCCTTGTCTTGCTCATGTGTGTGTGTGTGTGTGTGTTGTAGGGGAGGCGGACAGTCGCGTGCAGGAGAAGCTGGAAACGAAAGTGTGGGACCCCAACAATCAGCTGAAGGACTCGCAGATAGACCAGTTCCTGGTTGTGGCGCGGTGAGCTCCGTGTCTCCCTCCCCCTGCTCGCGCCAGCCCTCTACGGGTCTAGAAGGGCTGAAATGATCAAATCGGCTCGAAATCCAAACCCTGCTGTTGCAGATGGTCTCAGGCGCCCTCTAGTGGCGACACATGGAACTCATTTCTGCACGCAGACCTACACTGAAACGAAATGTTCCTCTATTTAATCTGCCAGTCATTTCATTTTGGGGGGAGGCGCTTGCCATCAGCTTTTAAATCAGATTGTTTTGTTGGGGTTTTTTTTTTTATTTTATTTTTTTTTTTTTGGCTGACCTGTTTTAATATATATTCAGAAATTCATACAAATACTTGTGTTTTTTTACAGAGCTGTGGGGACGTTCGCCCGTGCTCTAGACTGTAGCAGCTCGATTCGCCAGCCCAGCCTACATATGAGTGCAGCAGCAGCTTCCAGAGACATCACACTGGTGAGCACACAAACACACGGGATTTAATATAAGAAATTAAAATGATTTAGGTTCCTCTTGAATGCAAACGTCTCAATTTATATCAGGTAAAAAATATCTCAAAGGTCCCAGAGTGCGTTTTTTTTATATATATCTCTCTCTGTCTCTCTCTCTCTCTCTCTCTCCCAACTGGTTCTGACCCACTTATCCCTGTCCCCCCCCTCAGTTCCATGCCATGGACACGCTGCAGAAGAATGGCTATGACCTGGCGCGTGCCATGTCCACGCTGGTGCCACAGGGCGGCCCGGTCCTCTGTCGGGATGAGATGGAGGAGTGGAGCGCATCGGAGGCCATGCTGTTTGAGGAGGCGCTGGAGAAATACGGCAAGGACTTCAACGACATTCGCCAGGACTTTGTGAGTTACATTCTGACCAATGCCACACCTCAATCATGCCCGTGCAGTGGTTCTCAGACCATGTGAAGCATAGCTACCATGCTTAATACAGCTTTTACAATCTTTTGGGTGGTTTTGGTGATCAAAATGACCTGTTTTCTCCAAATTTGGTTAAATACTGCCACCAGCAGGTGAACAGTTGAGGATTTTAGAGAAAATTATGCAATAGGATTGAGAATATGCCATAAAATTGATGTAATCACAATGACATTTAGAAAAGAAGACATCATTTTTTTTTTTGCCTTGTTTCAGTTACCCTGGAAGTCTCTGGCCAGTGTGGTGCAGTTCTACTACATGTGGAAAACCACGGACCGCTACATCCAGCAGGTAAACTCCTCCAGTCGCTTCCACATGGGAGAGTTTTTGGGTGGTAGTGGCCTAGTGGGTGAACCAGAAGACCACAAAGTCCCAGGTTCAAACCGAACTTACTACCATAGTGTCCCTGAGCAAGACACCTAACCCGGGTGTCTCCAGGGGGGTACTGTCCCTGTAACTACGGATTGTAAGGTGCTCTGGATAAGGACGTCCGGTAATTGACATTAATGTACAAAAAAAATCTGTAATTAATGGATATATTTTTCTTGTTTTGCAGAAACGACTGAAGGCAGCCGAAGCTGACAGTAAACTCAAGCAGGTTTACATCCCCACCTAGTGAGTTTACACCCTCGCAAACCCACGCTTCTGTCCCACTCTTCCCCTTGTTGAATGGTTATCACCCTTCAATTACAATGTTATGAAATGTCTTTCTCGATCTTAGTACCAAACCCAACCCCAACCAGATCATGGCTCCTAGTAACAAGCCTGGCATGAATGGTGCTTCGGGCTTCCAGAAGGGGCTCAGCTGCGAAAGCTGCCACAGTCAGTATCTTTTTATTAAATATATTTATGTGTGTGTGTGTGTGTGTGTGTGTGTGTGTGTGTGAGTTGTAGAAGAATTGTGTTTCTGGATGTATATACTGTTTGGCGGTTGTGGAGCAATTTTGAAGAATCCAATAAATACTAAACATATTTAGTATTTGTTTTATCATGAGAAAGTTAAGTTTGATTAATCTGTTTTTTTCAGAGTCTCCTCTTTTTTTTACCTTCATGTCTGCTTTGTTCACTATATTGTCATCGTCAAAAGCAAGTGAACGACAAGAAAGTGTTCAGCTTAAACCTTCAGCACTGTTGTTTAACTTAAGGTGGTTAGACAAGACAAGAGTGTGAAATGCTGCCATCGCATCAAAAGCTCCCTGATTCGGAGAGACAAAAATCTTTTTACCTTGTTTGCTGTTTGTTTATTACATAAGCTCACGTTTTATTCAGAATTGGGTTTCTTCAGTTTTGTTCTACGCTGTTAAAAACAAACAAAAAAAAGAGTAGGTGCGTCCAACCTTTCGGCTGGTACTGTAGGTAATGTATGAAACACACTCTCTCACTCTGCTGTCCAGCTGCCCAGTCCCCTCAGTGGTACGCCTGGGGACCCGCCAACCTGCAGTGCCGCCTGTGCGCATCCTGCTGGATCTACTGGAAAAAGTACGGTGGCCTGAAGACCCCCACGCAGCTAGAGGGCGCTGCTAGATCTGGCTCGGTATGAGAATTACTTTGTAATACTGGCCTCCGTGCGGTGTGTAAAATTCTGTCAGCCCTGACCCCGTTCAGGGGTTTGAAAGAGGGGATTTCACGACTCCTCCTCCTCTCCGTTGTAGGACGCCGCTCCACGCGCCCACATGACCCGGCAGGAGGTGCAGGGCATGTCGCCGTTCACCAACAGCGCGGGCCGCGCCAAACTGCTGGCCAAGAACCGACAGACGTTCATTCTGCAGACCACCAAGCTGACCCGCATCGCCCGGCGCGTGTGTCAAGACATCCTGCAGCCGCGCCGGGCGGCACGTCGGCCCTACGCCTCAATCAACGCCAATGCAGTCAAGGCAGAGTGTGAGGGTTTTTTTTTTTTTTTTATTTCTTGTATTGTATTTTATTTCGTTGTTTTTTTTTTTTTTTAACACTGGTCTTGCTATACGGCAGAACAAAGCTGCAGTTTGCAGACGAGGAAAATAAGAGCCAGTGTAGTCCTGTCCATCAGATACACTGTGTTCGTTTTGTTTCTCTCTTTTCTGCATGTATTAGGTCCCCTGACATGAAAGTAGTCACATTGTGAGATTATTTAACATTAATACGAGTTGCCCTGACCTGTCTATGCAGTGCTTCGGCCATTCTGTGGGATTTCTCCCCCTTATGACGTCATAAGGGGAAAGGTTACCTCCCATTTCTCATGCTCTTTTTTTTTTTTTGTCCAGAGAATTTCCCACCCCCTAAAACGTTATCTCCACCGACCGCCATGGCTTCCAAACGTGTGAAGTATTGCAGTTGTTCGGTGATTGGAAGAAAAATGAGCACAAAGGGTGTTTTTTTTTAGTTCCATCACGCAAGACTCTGAAGAACCAGCGTGTTCGTTTTATTTTCTGGAAAAATGCCAGTTTCCGTTAAAAACATTGATGTGGTGGGATCGTGAGGGTGGTGCGCAGTAATGGGGTTAACGAGATAAAAAAAAAAAAAATTCATTTATTGATTTTGCTTTAATCCATGTGTCTGTCGCAGGTATGATCAGACTGCCGAAAGCCTCCAAGACCCTTCTAAAGAACCGGCCGGTTCCGCGGCCATCCCTGGTTACCATAGTGAAGGACCTTGGTAAAGCTGCCGATTCACAACGAGTGCAAATAACATGGCAACATGTTTATGTGAAGACCTCACAGTCCTCTTCCCTCTCTTCAGCTGTCCAGGCGCCGCTTAAGCTCAAGGCGCCGAGGGGCGCTCCCACGCCCATCAACCGTAACCAGGGCAACCAGCCTCGCAGCGCCTCCGCCCTGCTGGGCAAGAGGCCCTTTGACAGTGTAAGTGTTCCACCCATTAAAGGCAGGCCGTCTAACATTGTCTGAGGTGTAGATGGCTGGAGGATCCAGAGCTTTTTTTTCCCTTCCTGTCGGTCACAGGTGAGTGGGCCGCCCTTCTCTGCCAATGGTCGGCCGTTTGCTCCTGGCATAAGGACCACGTCCCAGTCGGTCATCAAGCGGCAGAAAGTCAACCAAGGCGACGCCCCTAACCCTGTGGTGTTTGTGGCCACAAAGGACACCAGGTACCTATAAAAGTTGAATTTTTAGTTTCATTCTGAAACACGAGATGAGGTGCTTTTAAATGTTAAAATCAGATGTATTGCCTTATAATTTTTTTTTCCAAACCCTACAGCTTACCTGTTTGAATTTATTTGTTAAATGTCAAGAATTATAATGCACTGGAACTTGTCACTCATTCTGTTCTCGACCAATCCCCTTTACGTCCACCTGACTTTTATTTCTTTATTTATTGCGTCATTCTTCAGCTGCCCTTTTTGAATTTGAATAATTCACGTCAAAGATAATTCCCACCCAAGCCTACTGTTTAAAACCATTTTAAAAAAAAAGGGAAAATACAGTCAAGAACAGTTTTTATCTGTTTCTTTCACGTTATCTGAATCAGAATATGGTTCCGTCTAGGTACTAATCACCCACTTCTTTCTCTCGCTCTCTATCTGGCTAGGGCCCTGAGGAAGCACCTGACCCAGTCGGAGATGAGGCGCGCCGCCCGGAAGCCCCACCTCCCGGTGCGAGTGAAGCTGCCCCTGCCTGCACGGCCGCTGCCTCTACCCTTGCCCCTGCTGCCCTCCAGCACCAGCGAGCCCATCGTCCTGGAGGACTAAAAGCCCATAGTGTTTTGTCAATTTTCTTTTTTTTTTTTTTTTCGTTCCCCCTCCGTTATGTTTCCTGTTTACATCTTGAAACCTACTGTGTTTTATTAGACACACCCCAGTCGAGCCACTTATGTGCCACCATAGTGCACACATACACTGACATGCACATATAAACACACACACACACACATACAGTTGCATTTCCACATGAGGCTTTGGACTTTGTAGTGTCTTATTCCAGCATTGTCCCCCTCCAGACTTCCCCCTTTTTTAACGACGACGGCCACTTTTAAACATGTAATTTAAATTGAACAAAGCCCTTGTCCAAACAGCGGCGGTGATAAAAGCACACTTTGTACGTCCACCGGGTCTGTCTCCTACGTGTAAATATTTCACCTTGTGTTTTTTTTTTTTTTTTTTTTTTCTCTCTCCCAAGCGTTGTGTTCAGGAAGCATATGAAGGTGTCGGAGGGATTTAGCATTCGCGGGGATTCGGACTGGGCGGGGATGAGTGGAGTTTTTCAACATGTGTTTTTTTTGGGGGGTTTTTTTCCAGAAAAGAAAAGGAAACTACGCACGACCACCACTCCCCCCCTGTATTTTTTTCCGTTTTTCTGGTTTGGATTATTTGTTTGGACTAAAAATGCATTTTGTTCCAACTCTGCCAGGCTCCCTTGACTAATAAAACGCCATCCGTTATTAAATAACAGGGCCGGAACGTGAGGGCTGGTGTGTTTCAGAAACATGTCCGTCGTGCGTCTGGGTTCAAGGTGCGAGGGACGTTGATTGGGAGGGCGCACCAGGCCCCGGCTGAGATCAGTGGGGACGAGGCGTCGACGGTTTTCATACCGAGGGCCTTTTCTAATTGACCCGTGATCCTCTTCCTTTTTTCTGCCACTCAACCATCTGTGTGTGCTCCAGCCGTTCGGCACAGCACTCCGCAGGAACTGGGCCGCGCCCGGGTTCGGGAGTTAGGTGTAGGTTGCAATGGTCGTGTCTCCGTGTTAACGCCGTGTCCGGTAACACAAAGCAAAAGCCATAGATCCTGGAGTATCAGAGCACCCCGAACAGACTATCAGTAACTACCACATGCTGTCCAAACGACGACTACTATGCAGGTGAACCTAGTAATAGTACGTACTGTGAAGTAGGGATTGGTTGGGTTTTTATTAATAATAATAATTGTAAGGGATTTAAATCAGTCGACGGCCTCTCCTTTTAATTATGTGTCTGCGATGTTAATCTCTGACTGTCACTTACACACTGAAAATAAAAACTTGAGTTTTGTAAAGCGAATGAGGTACACAAGGGTGGGGGATTTAAGGAAGATTTTTTTTAAGGGGGGGGTAGAATTTTTTTACGCTGGAGAGAAATCTGCTTCAATTTAAACCTTTTTTTTTTTTTTTTTTTTTCTTATTCCGATGTCTGTATCCTTTAATGTATCTTGATATAAGAAAAGAAATAAAGAATTTTTTTTCTTTGTGGTCGTATGAATGTGCTCCTTCCATGTCTTTTTGATTTTTATTTGCTACGCATGCAAAGTACATCACTTGTATGTTTATTGTTATAAAACATTTATAATAATAGTTTATAGCCTGTCCTATGAGAGGCGAATATGTAGAAAATGTAGGACATTTAGGATTATGTAGCTAGTGCTACGCGTTGGGGTTGTTTTTTCAGGCCAATCCACAACCACGTTGCTCTGTTTGCGTTTACAGCCTTGCAGGCGTGAACTTTTGCAGCAACGTCGGCAAACACGCCTGCAGGCCCACAGCCCATCTCGCCCGCTTAATTTAATTAGACCTGATTTATTTAAGCTCCTGTTTTTATTGGGGAGTGAAAATTATATGTGTGCAGAAACGGCTCGTTTTATGGACGGGAAACTTTTGACGCCGCTCCAGGTGCGAACGCCACCATTTACCTGCGCTAATGGCGCCATGTTTATTGGCAAATTCGATCAGCCGCGGCTGAGCGCGAACCTCCGGCCCGCCAATTGGTCGGACGCGGCGGCAAGCCCCGCCCAGCCGGAGCGCGATTGGCGGGTTTGAACGCCCCTGGCCGCGTGACGTCACGCCGCGCAGCTGAGGCGCGTTTTAAATGGCAGGCGGTAATGAAGGAGAGTTGAAAACAGCGCGCAGGACGCCGTAGTTGCGTCTCGGCTTTTATTTTCCTTTTCTTCCTGTTTTGTGTGTCGTGTTTTTTTTTTTTGTCTGTTTAATAACGCGCTTTTAGCGGTTGCGGAGCTCGGACGGGCGCTCGGCATCCCCGGTTCGACTCGCTTGTTGTTTCAGAAAGCGACGCTCCTTTCTCAGTACGAGCCATGTTCGAGGTAAAGTAGCGTCCCAATGTTCTATCAGCGTAAAACAAACGTTCTAACAGTCGTTCCGGTCTTTTATTTTAATTTTGTTTTTCTATAACCGATGAAAACTATGTACTATTCGATTATTAGCTTTGCGACCTGGCGGTGGGGGTTTACTCTTGGTTTTATTACGGTTTTAACAATTTCGATTTTGTTTTGACATTAAACTGGGAGCATTTTTTTTTTATTATTTTTATTTTTGTATGAATTTTCCTCCAGGCCAGCAGTGACGACCTGCTGCTGTTTCCTTCCTCGCCTGACGGGGGCGTCGGTGACCTCTTCTTCCCCGGTGACCCCGCAGAGGACGGACCCCAGTCCCTGGCGGCGGCGCTGCTGCCCCTGGTCCAGTCCCCCTCTCCGCAGCAGACGCCCCTGCTGTGCTCCACCCGCTACAAGACGGAGCTGTGCAGCCGCTACGCCGAGACGGGCGCCTGCAAGTACGCCGAGCGCTGCCAGTTCGCCCACGGCCTGCACGACCTCCACGTGCCCTCCCGCCACCCCAAGTACAAGACGGAGCTGTGCCGCACCTTCCACACGGCCGGGTACTGCGTCTACGGGACGCGCTGCCTCTTCGTGCACAGCCTGAAGGAGCAGCGGCCCGTTCGGCAGCGCCGGAAGAACGTCCCTTGCCGCACGTTCCGCTCCTTTGGCGTCTGTCCCTTTGGGACCCACTGCCACTTCCTGCACGTGGAGGGCGGGAGCGTCAGCTCTGAGTCCTCGATCGAGGACAAGGACGAGAAGGCCTGGCCTGCTGCGCCGCACCGCGCCCAGGAGTGGAAGCCCCGCGGCGCCCTCTGCCGCACCTTCAGCAACTTCGGCTTCTGCCTCTACGGCACCCGCTGCCGCTTCCAGCACGGCCTGCCCAGCACGATCAAGGGCCTGGAGGGCGGCCCGTCCGCAGCCTGGTCCGCCCTGTCCCAGCCGCCCAGGAGGGCGGTGTCCCCCGCCTCGGACATGCGCTCCCTGTCCCCCACGTCCACCTCGTCCTCGCCGCCGTCGGCGCTGCCCTCGCCCGTCTACCCGGACGACAGCCTGCCCGTCACCCCGCCCTCCGCTGAGCCCATGGCCCACAACGCCTTCACCTTCTCCAGCCAGCACTTGAATGACCTGCTGCTGCCCCTGGCGCTGAGACTGCAGCAGCTGGAGAGCCAGTCGGGGCCGGCCTGCTCCCTGGATGCCCTGGACAAGCCGCCGCTGTCCGAACCACAAGTCCCTTTTTAACTTCTTAAATCATTTTCTATTTAATTTTTTTTTAATTTTTTGGATCAACTTTTGTACATAGTTACATTTTAATGGTACTGGGTTTTTGTGCTTTTCTCAAATGGCAATTTGAGCGGTATGTGGTTTTGTTTTTAGTAGGGGGTTTTGTTTAAACCTAGCCAGGTCTATGCATTTGAGACTTATTTAAATTTACAGCGAAACCCTTTAACCCACCTGTTTTTAATGTTTTGTATTTATGAATAATTTAAAGTGGAATAACTTATTTCTGAAGCGTCAACCACTTCTGCGCATAATAAAATTGGTGCAAACGTGACTTACCTGTTTTGTTTGGACTTTTATTTAAAAAAAAAAAAAAAAAAATCCATTCCTTCCCCTTTTCTTTAGCAAAGAAGTCTTAGAAGTCCTTTAAACAGAAACTTAATAGGTACCTCATTTATCAATAATTGATGCCAGCGAGATCATGGTCACACCAGAGCACCTGTGCGCTTTGGGAACGAAATGAGCACGTTTGATATGCTACATAAAGCTCTCGCGTAGGCGACGTTAATTATTTTTGTAGCTGTAAAACAATTACGTGAACCGAAGCCGGATTCGCTGGTAACAGGCCGAACTGGCAACATCAAGCCGCTCGACGGTCTCAAATATAGGCGGGGTCTTAGCGGGCGACTCCGGCTCATTCGCCCGCCGGCTTTTGACCGACAAGCCAACGGACCAATCCACACTCTTGTTTTCATGGGCGTTCCGGTTTGCCTAGTGTTCTCATTCATCGCGCCTGGAAAACAATTTTTTTAGCTAAACGTAACTCGTTATCCGTGTTTTTTTTTTACTTTACTGACTTATTCTGCGTTGTTTCATCCACGCGGATACGACCACGGAACATACGGCGGAAGTAAGCGACCCGCCACGCTGCGGGCTTGCTGAACGAAATGGTTAGCTAGGCAGCTAACGTGAGTTGCGTGACGTTTTCTGTGGGGTTTTCTTCGATATAAGTAGGTGTAGCAAACGACAGATTGCAACTAGCCAATTATGTATTAGTTACATTCGTTAGTTAGTTAGTTTATATTAAAATAAAACCAATTTAGATCTGGCTCACTCGCCAGACCAAGACAACATTCAGAAAGAAGCGGTTTTAAAAACGCGCATGCGCGATGGCGCCATAGTGAGAACTGTGGACCGCGAACTGGGAAGAGTTTACAGGATTCCCGGGCGCGATGGCCGAAAGAGAGGAGAGGCGCTTCGCCGAGGTGTCCCGGGACTCGGTCAAGCTCATGGCGGAGAGTGCCGGGGTGGAGGTCGGCGACGAGGTCGCCGCCCTGCTGGCCGAAGACGTGTGTTACCGTCTCCGGGAGGCCGCGCAGGTAACAGGAACTAAACGGAGATTCAAGACTTTATTCGCCAAGTAGAAGTTCAGTAGAAGTTACAAAAGCAGAGTAAGGCTTGTAAAATTAGTTTAAAAAGCAAGCAAGATATTATGTTCAAAAAGGTGGATGTGCATTTCATGTTCGTTTTTCAACGTCCTGTCACAATCCAACAGAATTGTCACGTAGCTTGATAAAAGCTTTACTTTACTTTACTTTATTTGGCAGACGCTTTTATCCAAAGCGACTTACAATGGGAAGACACCAGCAATTCTCGTTCGATTTCTATAGAATATCAAGTATACAAACTAAGAGCCCTGATAAGGCTTAGACTTGTAAAAAAAGCTCAGGTCAGGTTTTAATTTATATGTAATTAGTCGATATGCAGTGAAATGCAGTATAGGATGCTGGCCTATCAGCACTCAGAAAGCGACCCTGACCTGCAAGCAATGTGTTTGTGCGACAGAACAGTTCCCAGTTCATGAGGCACGCCAAGAGACGAAAGCTGACCGTGGAAGACTTCAATAGAGCCCTTCGCTGGAGCAACGTGGAGGTGGGCACGAGCTCTGCAGTACACTACCAGCCATGAGTCTGCACACCCCCACCCCCAAAAGCCACTTGATTAACGCGAGTGAATAATAAGAAAGTGTTCGGCATTATCATTCAGGACTGTTTGAAACCGTCCCTGTTGTCCCGAGTTAAGGTGGTGGAGAGAAGACGAGATGTGAAATGCTGCCTGAAAAGCTCCCTGATTTGGAAAAACATGACCTTGCATGTGTCTTAATGCAAAAGCTTCACATCCTCATGGTTTTCTGTTGAGTGTTGCCGGTTTGATGTCCTGTCTCCTCTTGTAGGCCGTCTGTGGCTACGGTGCCCAGGATGCCTTGCCTTTCCGCCCAGCTAAAGAAGGGGAGTTGTTTTTTGTTGAGGACCGGGACGTTAACTTGGTGAACCTGGCGCTGGCCACCAACATTCCCAATGGCTGCGCGGAGACCATGGTTCGAGGTGAGACAGTCCATCTCATCCGCCTCTGGATCGTTTATTAGCCAGCCAGACGTGCGTCAGGAGGCTGACATTAGCGTGTTTGTTTGGCAGTGCACGTGTCCTATCTCGACGGCAAAGGCAACCTGGAGCCCCAAGGCACAGGTAAATATCTGACCGCGAATTGTTCCTCTTGTTTTAAGACTGGGATCCTACTGCATCAATCATTTTGTTCCTGTTGTCATGCAAAAATGAATGAACACAAATTCACCACCAAAATAAATAATGATGCAGCACGGCATGTATTTCAAAAGCCACTTTAAATGCATTCTAAAAGTGCTTTGATTACTATACTTTTATGTAACATAACGGAATAACGTTATGTTACGTGACTAGTGCTTACTGAATACCCCCCAACCCTGAGTGTAAAACTGTGGAGTGTTTGCATGTAATGTGATGCAGAAACACTAAGATGTGACTAAGCATGTGAAAGTGAAGTGATTGTCATTGTGAAACACATTGTGCAGCGCAGCACGCAGTGACGCAACGAAACGTGTCCTCTGCATTTACCCCATGGCCTTAGTGAGCAGTGGGCAGCAATGAAAGGCACCCGTGGAGCAGTGTGCGCTAGGGATTTGAACCCACAACCTACCACTTCCTCAACCGCTGGGCTAACACTGCCCGTTTAAGGAGGGTGGTAGTAGCCTAGTGGGTAACCAGAAGACCCGGGTTCGAACCCCATTTACTACCATCGTGTCCCTGAGCAAGACACTTGCTCCAGGGGGGGGGACTGTCCCTGTAACTACTGATTGTAAGTCGCTCTGTATAAGGGCGTCTGGTAAATGCTGTAAATGTAAATTGATCATGACATTGTTGTATCGGAATGCCAAAGCCACTAAGGCAGCTCTCATTTAGCACAATGACACCGGTTCACTTTTGAAACAGGACTATGGGGCGAGGGGCCGTGGGAACAGGGCGTACGTCGGTTTATTTCTGCCTTTCTCTGTCCTCCCTCAGTCCCCAGTGCAGTGCAGAGCCTCTCTGAGGACCTTCTCAAGTATTATCAGCAGATCACACGGGCCATTCTTGGCGAGGATCCACATCTCATGAAGGTCCGGCTGATTATTTCGACGTGTCGACTTGCAGAACTGCTTCGATTTGACACTCTTTTGTGTTTTCAGGTGGCCTTGCTGGATCTTCAGACCAACTCCAAGATTGCAGCACTCCTGCCCTATTTTGTGTACGTCATCAGTGGGGTATGTCTTCTAAAAATGGACATTTACATTTACGGCATTTGGCAGACGCCCTTATCCAGAGTGACTTACAACTTGCTTTCAAGTTACCATCGATGAAGAGATCAATTCCGGTTCACTAGGACCCCAACTATGAATACATCTATTTAATTCACTATGTTGTAGATTCTGTACACAAAGTTTGACAAGAAAATTACAATTTAATCTAAATATTCTTTAAAGAGGAAGGTCTTGAGCTGTCGTTTGAGCTGTCGTTCGGACATTTTTTACATATGAAGCAGAGACATAAGTGCACGTCGCTAGTTTCCGCTGACCCAGAGTTGTTCTTATTCCTGCCAAGGTGAAGTCCGTGAGTCACGACCTGGAGCAGCTGAACCGCCTGCTGCACATGGTGAAGAGCCTGGTGCAGAACCCGTACCTGTACCTGGGCTCGTACGTGCGCAGCCTGGTCTCCAGCGTCATGTACTGCATCCTGGAGCCGCTGGCCGCCTCCATCAACCCGCTCAACGACCACTGGACCCTGCGCGACTACGCCGCCCTGCTCCTCAGCCACATCTTCTGGTAGCCCGCGGCCGCTTCTATAAAAACCCTCCCACGCTGCCAGTCAAAAGCTTGGACACCCCTGCTGTGTAGCTTTTAGGGAGACTAAGATGGAGCCATTTTGCAGAATCCAATGAAAGAAGCATATTTGGTGTTTGTTGTGTGAGGAGAAAGTGAAGTATGTTTGATGAACCTGTTTTTACCTTCATGCCTGCTTTCTTTCACAATAATAAGAAAGAGTTCAGCACAAACGTTCAGGACTGTTTGAAACTGTCCCCGCTGTCCAAGTTAAGGTGCCATCACAGCAAGAGCTCCCTGATCTGGAGAGATGCAAATCTTCCACTTTTTTCCTTGTTTGCTGCTATTCTTGTTTATTATTAGTGTGTCTTCAGCTTTGTTCTAAGGGTGGTTTGTAGCCTAGCGGGTAACACACTCGCCTGTGAACCAGAGGACTCAGGTTCAAATCCCACTTACTACCACTTTGTCCCTGAGCAAGACACTTAACCCTGAGTGTCTCTGGGGGGGTGACTGTCCCTGTAACTACTGATTGTAAGTCGCTCTGGATAAGGGCGTCTGGTAAAGGCTGAAAATATAAAATGTTCATGACCCATGAATGAGTAGATGTCCCAACCATTAACTGGTAGTTTAAGTCTATCTGCAGTAATTTACTTACGTGACACTTTTTTATTTATTTATCCCCCCCCCCCCCCCCCCCCCCCCCCTTCTTTCCCTAATGAAAACCAGGACCCATGGTGACCTCGTGAGTGGTCTGTATCACCAGATCCTGCTCTCCCTGCAGAAGGTGCTGTCTGACCCAGTCCGCCCTCTCTGTTCACACTACGGGGCAGTGGTGGGCCTCCATGCTCTGGGGTGGAAGGTGAGCGCCGTCCTGAGGAGCCGCCGTTCTTTCACTCAGCTAATGCGTCTGGTTACCGCGTCTTCTTGTCCTTCAGGCTGTTGAGCGGGTCCTGTACCCTCACCTGCCAGCCTACTGGGCCAACCTGCAGGCGGTGCTCGATGATTACTCTGTGTCCAATGCCCAGGTGAAGGCAGACGGACACAAAGTCTATGGCGCCATCCTGGTAAGCAGTAGCCCGGCTGGTGGTCATTTGTGGGTAGATCATTTTTGTGGTGAGACACGGTGGCCTATCTGGCAATCGGATAATCCTGAACCGCCAAGGTGCCACAGCACACTGCTCCCCGGGTTCACTTTTTTATGTATTACAGTACAGGCCAAAAGTTTGGACACACCTTCTCGATCAATGTATTTTCTTTATTTTCAATGTCAAAGTGAAGTGATTGTCACATGTGATACACAGCAGCACAGCACACGGTGTACACTGTGAAATTTGTCCTCTGTATTTAACCCATCACCCTTGAGTAGTGGGAGAGTCATGACAGGCGCCCGGGGTGCAGTTTGTGGGGACGGTGCTTTGGTCAGTGGCACCTTGGCGGATCGGGATTCGAACCGGCAACCTTCTGATTACAGGGCCACTTCCTTAACCGCTAGGCCCCATGACCATTTACGTTGGTAGATTCTCACTGAAGGCATCAAAACTATGAATGAACACATGTGGAGTTCTGTACTTAACAAAAAAAGGTGAAATTACTGAAAACATGTTTTAAATTCTAGTTTCTTTGCTCTGATTACTGCTTTGCACACTCTTGGCATTCTCTCGATGAGCTTCAAGAGGTCGTCACCTGAAATGGTTCTCCAACAGTCTTGAAGGAGTTCCCAGAGGTGTTTAGCACTTGTTGGTCCAGCTCACCCCAAACCATCTGGACTGGGTTCAGGTCCGGTGACTGTGGAGGCCAGGTCTCCACTTTTTGTTAAGTACACAACTCAACATGTGTTCATTCATAGTTTTGATGCCTTCACTGAGAATCTACCAACGTTAATGGTCATGAAAATAAAGAAAACACGTTGAATGAGAAGGTGTGTCCAAACCTTTGGCCTGTACTGTACATACGATTGCATCCTGCAGGTGGCAGTAGAGCGACTGTTGAAGATGAAGGCTCTGAGTCTGTCCAAGCCTGCTGAGGGAGGCGTGGGAGGGCAGCAGGGCACAGCCGGGGGGGTTCTGGGTTTCAGGGAGAGCTCCCCGGGCCTGAGCCCCCCACCCGAGCCCCTGTCCGAAGCCGGCCTGGGCATCGCCAGCCACCTGCAGGCGGGTGGAGCCGGCTGCCCCTGGGAGGACTGGACGCCCGTTCCACTGCCCGCCATGTACTGCGAGCTCTACTCGTTTTTTGGGGACAGCTTGGCGGTGCGTTTCAGCACGGGACCCGAGCTTGAGGGATGCCTGCCCGCGTTGCCGTGCCAACCAGCCGATGCCAGAAAAGAGACTGTGGCGAATGCCGCCGCTGGCCTGGACAACTCACGGAAGATGCCCCAGCTGACGGCCAACCTTAACATCAGCCCTCGGCCAGATGGGAGCCCCCACACTGAACCTCCACCCCCGAGCCTTGCTGCTACGATCCCTGGGAGGTAGGGCGGGGCACCAGTCATTAAAATTGGACTCCCCTATCATGAAAACTTGTCTTTTGTGAGATGATTTAACATTAATACAAGGTCCCCCATTCTGTCTATGGTTCCAGCAGTGGTTAGAAATGGTGAAAGGTGTAAAGACTCTTTTGGTCGTTCTGTGGCAGCTCAGATGGTCGGATCTGGAATTTCTCCCCTTATGATGTCATAAGGGGAAAGGTTACCTCCCGTTTCTCATTCTTTTTTCGTCCAGAGAATTTCCGACCCCTCCCCTTAAACATTATCTCCACCCACCGTCATGGCTTCCAAACATTTGAAGCATTGCAGTCGCAATTGGATTGTAAAAAGGAGCACAAATGTGCTCTTTTTTTTTTTTTTTTTTTTTTTTTTTTTTTTTTTTTTTTCTCTCACACGAGATTCTGAAGAACCAGCGGGCAACCAGGTCAGTGGCAGCCTAGTGGTTAAGGAAGCGGCCCCGTAATCAGAAGGTTGCCGGTTCGAATCCCGATCCTCCAAGGTGCCACTGAGCAAAGCACCGTCCCCACACACTGCTCCCCGGGCGCCTGTCATGGCCGCCCACTGCTCACCAAGGGTGATGGGTTAAATGCAGAGGACACATTTCACGATGTGCACCGTGTGCTGACAATCACTTCACTTTACTCACTTATCACTTCAACAAGCACTTTCGTTTCTTTCACTCAGTAGCTCACGGTTTTCCTTTTATTTTCAGGCCTTTCGCCCGCTCTTCATCCTCCTCGTCATCAGTGCAGCGCAGGTCGTCCTCCTCCAGGCCCGGACAGCGGTCAGCCGGGCCGTCCCGTGACGTTTTCCCCAAGGCCCGCTTCCCTCCGCCCCAGGCCGGGCCGCCGTCGTTTTCCTTCCTCATCGGAGGCCGGCAGATGGGCCGCCGCTGCCAGGGCCGCCGCTTCCAGACCAGCTTCGGCCCGCAGCCCCCGCTGGCGTCCCTGCCCCCGCGGGCCTACGCCCACAAGCTGCCCGTCATCGGCCGCGTCAGCAAGCCCGTGCGCCGCTGGACCTGCTCCCACTACTCGCTCCACCTCCCGCTCTGAGGGACCGTCCGGTTGTCCCATGGATCTCGCGCAACTAGTCTAAATCCTGGGGCCCGTCCTTCTGAAGACTCGCAGCAGATCTTGTTTGTGTTGGTGTTCAAGTTGCTAACTTGTATGTGTTAATAAAGAAAGGTTTCTACATTGTATGTTGTATATAAAGTATTATTTGCCTTATTTAAATTACAAATGGTAGTAGGCTAGCGCGTAAGACCCAGGTTCAAATCCCGCTCTGGATAGGGGCGTCTGATAAATGCCGTAAATGTAAAATGTTTATTTCTGCTAAATGAGATTTATAGTGGTGGCCTAGCCCACTGCTCGCGGGGTTGAGAACGGAGGAGTAAATGAACCCGACTTTGCGGTGATAATAAAGTTAGAATAAAGCAGCTTGATCTGCTGAAGGTTGGGCGGGGCTTGCAAGTGGTTTGAACCCGGGTCTTCGTGGCGAGTGCGTAGCCCACTAGGCCACTACCTAAAACAGGCTGCGATTGGCTCACAGAGACGCACGTGACCCAGGCTACAGCAAATTGGCCGTTAAACAGCATCTTGTAAATAATAAATTAGCTATTGTATCCTTATCTGGGCCTCGAACCCAGAGGCTCCACATAAAAAAAAAAGAAGCGCGTACTGTAATTACACGCCTTGCACAATTTTTGGGGGGTCAGTGAGGCCCTGTAATCAGAAGGTTGCCGGTTTGAATCCGAGCAAAGCACCGTCCACCGGGCGCGTGTCATGGCTGCCCACTGCTCACCAAGTAGCCTAGTGGGTAACATACTCGCCTATGAACCAGAAGACCCAGGTTCAAACCCCACTTATTACCATCGTGTCCCTGAGCAAGACACTTAACCCTCCAGGGGGGGACTGTCCCTGTAACTACTGATTGTAAGTCACTCTGGATAAGGGCGTCTGGTAAACAGGTGTCATGTCTAATAGTCCCTCCTGCCATTCATTTCTGGTTTCATTTGGATGTGACCGAGTGGAGTAACTTTAACACAGATGGGTCGAGACGAGCTGGTTAAATATTCAGACCCGATGAATGCTTGATGGGGCGCCCTGTGTCGGGTTACCCGGTTCACCCGCTCATTGACTCCCCGGCTCACCCGGGGGAAGCATGGCCCTGCGCAGGCTCCTGCGGGAGAGGGCCTTCTGCCTGCTGGCTGTGGGATACGTGCTGCTGCTGGCGCTGGGCGGACTGGGCTTCATGCTGCTGGAGCGGACCGAGGAGAGCGCGCTGGCGGCCGAGGCGCGCGGCCTGCGCGCCCGCTTCCTGCGCGAGCACCCGTGCGTGCGCGCGCGCGCCCTGGACGCGCTCGCGCGCCGCGCGCTCCACGCCGGCGGCCGCGGCGTGGCGGTGCTGGAGGCGGACGGCGACGCGCGCAACTTCGACTTCGCCTCGTCGCTCTTCTTCGTGACGACCTTCCTCACCACCACGGGTGGGGACCAGAGGACATGTTTAATACTTCAAATGAGTTGTCCATGATGAGATATCATGTTATAGCAAGAAAAAAGAAGGTTAAGGTGGTAAAATGGAATAGGACAGCTGAGGATTAAAAAAGGACAACTTCTTCTTATAATCAGATGTTCTTGAGGTGTCATCGTCATCGATTAATCATGATTAATCCTTTAAAACGATTACAGAGAAAAGTGTGGGAAAAAGCTCAGGCCGTAACGTTTATCGACTGAAGACATGAAGAACAGTCAAGGATAAAAAAAAAAACAACTTCTTCATATAATCAGATGTTATTGAGGTGACATTGTCATCGATTAATTGTAATTAATCCTTTAAAACAATTACAGAGACAAGTGTGGGAAAAAGGCTCAGGCCGTAACGTTCACAGATTTGAAGACATGAAGAACAGCCGAGGATAAAAAAATGTGAACAGTGAGGTCGAAAAAAGGACAACTTCTTCATATAACCAGATGTTCTTTAGATGTCTCAGGCTGTAACGTTTACCGGTTTGAAGACATGAAGAACAGTGAGGATGAAAAAAGGACAACTCCTTCGTATAATCAGATTTTCTTAAGGTGTCGTTGTCATCGATTAATCTGAATTAATCCTTTAAAATGATTGCAGAGAAAGGTGTGGGAAAAGAGGCTCAGGCTGTAATGCTCAACAATTAGAAGACATTAAGAACAGCCGAGGATAAAAAAGGACACCTTCTTCATATAATCAAATGTTCTTGAGGTGTCATCGTCATCGATTAATCACGATTAATTCTTTAAAACAGATACAAGTGTGGGAAAGAGGCTCATTGACCGATTTGAAGACATGAAACATTTTCCGTAGTTTACGGCTGGATGAAAGCCTCAGAATCGGCATTTCTGTTTCATGGCCTTTCATAACCTTGTAAAGCTCTAGTCCCTAGTCATGTTCCACAGCATGTAAATAGTCAGGAAAAGAAAGACCCTGCTGGATGATGGGTTCAGATTTTTTCGGACCAACTTATTCGTCAATAAAGTCAAAGTTGAGTCGACAAGTAGTTTGATTACATCATCGTCACATGCATAATCCCATCTCCAGCTGTCCTTTGTGGTCACTACATCTTTAGGTGTTTAGTAAGATGTCCAACTTCTGTCATGGAGACAGAATCTGTCTGAATCGGCTTTTCTGTTCATGCCCTGGTTCAGACCATCGTGATTGTTCTTGCAGGATATGGCACCACCATGCCTCTGTCGGACAGCGGACGGCTCTTCTGCATCCTCTACTGCATGGTGGGCATCCCCGTTACCCTCCTGCTCCTCTCCTGCCTCACACGAGCCATCCTGCCCCGGCTGAGCCGCCTGCCCGTCCGCCTCCTCCAGACCCTGTGGGGCCTGTCCCACAGCCGGGCGGCGCTGGCCTACGCCGCCTCCCTGGCCGCCTGCACCGCCGTGCTGTTCTTCCTGCTGCCGGCGGCGTCCTTCTGCCTGCTGGAGCCCGACTGGAGCTTCCTGGAGTCCCTGTACTTCTGTTTCATCTCTCTCAGCACCATCGGCCTGGGCGACTACCTGCCTGGGAAGAACCGCAGCCTGCCGGAGCGCCGCCGCTTGGAGTTTGCCACTTCCTGTGAGTGCTGGAATTCCAAAGAAATCGTTAGATTTCTTACCATTTGCCTACAGGCAAAAGTGTGGAGCGCTTCGCTCAGTCGGGTTTATTGCAGGTTGAGCATCAAAACATTTAAACAGTTGCAATTCATTGCAGCATTTAATGTGTTAATTTTGACAACCCTATTATATTTGGACTTTTTCTGCATATATTTTTTTTTTTTATTAGACCAGTTATACGTGATTTTGCGTGTAATGCTGCTAGTCATGCAAGTTATGTGCACTGATTTTATAACGATGCTGTACATGCGACCGCCTCCCTCCTCCAGGCTACCTGGTTGTGGGTCTGGTTGTCCTCTTTGTGGTCCTGGAGACGTTTTGGGAGCTTCCCCAGGTCCAGGCCCTGGTCAGGCTTTTTGCTGGGCCACGAAGCATGGACCTGAAGGGCCTGGACCTGGGCGAGATGGTGTTCGAATGCGGCCCTGCATCTCCAGCCAGCCCCGAAGAGTCAGCCCAGTACGCCCTCCCAATCTCCACCATCTCCTCCTGCGCCCCAGAGCGCCCCCCTCTGGCCGCGCTGCCGCCACCGCTCCAGACCGGACCCACAGAATAAAAGAGGGGCGCAGCAAGGTCACTAGACGTTTGACTGCTGGCAGTTGGTAGCTAAGCTAGTGCAGCGTGGGTTATTATGACGAACTTTATTTGTCAAATTAATGTGGCAATTGGGACATTCATTTATTTTTAATTCTGGCTTTGGACCAACATGATCCTAGACTTCGTGCTTCAACCATGATGTCATGTCTTTACATATATTTTTGATAATAAGTGACGTTCCTAGGCTTGAAGATAAAGAGAGGCAACTTTGAGGAGTCTGGTACAACATGGTTAAAACTAGCTCATCTAAAATACATACTCTTGGTTGAAATCAAATATATTCTATCTTTGTTGTTCTGTTTGTGTGATAATTAAAACCATTTCAGCGCTTGTCTTGTCCTATGTGTGTTTTTTTTTTCCTGCCAAATCTGAAATATGTGACATTCAACAGCAGAGTCCAGGCATTGTCTCTCAGATTAAATAGGGTGCAATGGTTATAACCAAAAGCATAGCTATATGTGTATGGATAATGAGTTCTCACACACACACACAACAGAAAAGACACTAATATACATTCATTTCATAAAAATCTGCAACATATTCCTCAGTGTAATGGCTGCAGGGACGAAATCAGGTAGGACAAGTTGAAGCTCAGATGAGCGCTGTCATTTAAAATTCAACTTTAGCTATATTATTTATTTGAACACGTTAAAAATGCATAAGGCCCTCTGGTGGACTGGCGCCCCACCAATGGTAAGTCACCGCTCTGAGCCCGATGTCCCGGGATGGACCCAGGTTCTGGATAGTGTGACCGCCCAAGGCCTGGTGAACTAAAACTTGGTGCAAGTATCTCATCTGTCAATGTTTTTTAAGTTTTCCCTCCATAAGAGGCACAGACCCACATTCACAAAGCAACATTCAGCACCGAACTTGCACTGGATAATATGCGTCCTATTGACCTGGAGGGATGATTCAGAGCTTATCGATGACGTCCCCACCCACACGGGCCCTCCAGTAAAGCGATATAAAAATATGAATATACCTTCCATCCCCAGTTCGACTGTGGAGATCGTATAATCTTCATCAATTAATCGTGCAGTACTACGGAACGTTCTAACCCTGTGTCTAATCTGATCTGCTGCACGGTGATCTCATGTGGTTGAGATCACTGGGTCATTTGCAGGGCTGACAGCGGCCGCGGTTCATTTGACTGGCGGAGCTTCGCCCGCGAACGTGTGGCGGTGACAGTGACTCAGAGCCAGTGCCCAGTGGTGACGGCGCTGCCCGCGTCAGGCTGCCCTGAGTCTGTTGACCCAGTGGGTGGAGGAGGCCTGCCGATTGTCGACTTCCATTCTGTTCTCGCCTTTACAATGCGCCTTTGTTGTCTGATCCAGTTATCGCTAATGAACGCGCAGCAAACATCTGCGGTTTTGCTGCATTACACAGTTGTAACATTACGTTACCCTTTTCATCCGTTGTGTGAATTGTTATCTGCTTTCTGTAACTCTGTTGCTGCTTAAAAAACCATAACCTGGCAACCTCGGCTCTGCATAATGACCCCAATGACTCATGTCGTTACTGCGTTATTACTCAGTCATGATTACATGCTGTGCCTTTCTGGCCCTTTTTTATAATATTCAGACTTTCTTGGCAACAGCGAAATCGCCGTCGGAGCATTAACGTCCGTCACAGGAGGTGGAGACGCTTTCAGAGCCCTGGCAACCTACACCTGTCTCTGTCCCTCTCTCACGCCTGTGATCCCAGCGGCCGTGGCCATGTTCGTGGCGCTGATGCCCCAGCATTAAGAATTTGTGGATCGATGGATCTTTGGACGAGAGACCTGTTCTGCGTTATCCACAAGCTTGGTAGCTGGACTTGTTGTCCCCTCAGCAGCTGTGAATCACGAGGAAGTCCCGCTTGCCAATTGCACGGGAGTTTCCCGGCTTGGTAATAAGATCCGCCTGGTGCATCGTGGGAAATGAAAGGGCACGTATCAACTTAGCTGTAGAGCTAAAGAAAGGCAGAGGCAGAAGTTCATTACATTATTACCCATATGTTAATACCAACTGGTGTGCCATTCATTTGAAGGTGAGGTGATGTGATTTTACGACATTTATCATTACAATCAGTAGTGACAGGGACAGTCCCCCCCCCTGGAGACACTCAGCATAAAGTGTCGTGCTCAGGGACACAATGGTCGTACTTGGGGTTTGAACCCGGGCCTTCTGGTTCATAGGCGAGCGTGCTACTACCACCGAATTCATCGTATAATAGACCATCATAAACACGTAAGCATATTATCAACATAACGCACAGCTTGTTCGCGTCATTGTTGCAGCCTCTTGAGCGCGGTGACCTTTTTTGCCAGTTTGCCCTCGCGGGGGCCCGCTTGGTTTCTTCATGATGGACAGTCAGCAGGTGCATGGCAGGGCGCGTCTAAATTTGTCGAGGGCGGATAAAGTGCGAAGCCCCCCCCCCCCTTCCCCTATTTATTTTCCACTCCTTGAGAGAGACGCGGCCATTTGCTGCTTTTCCGTCCACTAATCGCGGCCCTGTTGTTCAACCGTCCCCTCATGTGATAAACAGCCACCTTCGTCGTGCTGAGGCCAGACTGGCGCGCCGCAACACGATCTCAAATCGCTGCAGTATTGCTCGCATGACTTCTTATCATCACGCCGATGGCAGTTCGTTAATAAAATGGGTCATTTTGCATTCGGGATGGATAATTATGAAGAATATGCTTTTTTTTTTAAATCCCCGCTCAGCAATTTCTGGATGGCTGGTAACACGTGGGACCCTAATGTTTCCTCTAGGTGGAGAACATGGGTTTCTTCAGCTACTTATTGTGTCAAGTCAGTATGATGGAAAATCTTGCCGCAACCTGCAGCAACAGCCTATATTTCGACCTCCACCATGGTCAGATCGAAGGTATTTTTGGATTATTTCGAATAAGTTTACAAGGAAGAGAAGGAAACTGCACCCCACGACCTCAAGTTATCCTTCTCATACAAAGTGACAGGCAGTGACCACAACCCGCTGTGCATTCTGATATTATTCAACGCATCCTGGGAAAGAAACTGTGTCACAAATAGACCCCCCCCCCTTCCATTCTTCATTCTGCTCCCAACTTTTCTCCATTTTTGTTCCTGAATGACCAGCTGTTTCCCTGTTTACGCAGGCGGGACCGATTCACTAAACGTGGCATGGACAAACATCTTCTGGCTTCAAGCCGATGCAGCTGTTTTTATCAACGTAGATCGCCTTCGCATCATCTTCTCCCGGGCATTTCACGGAACTTTTACTTAAACAGCGTTGTTTTTCTGGCGGGCCTGAGCGAGGACGCGAATGAGCAGTTTGCATCTGCTTTGCATGCAACGCCTAGCCCATGTTCCTCCGCACCTTCACAAATCTCTCCGCAGTGTGGCCCTCTCAGTGACAAATGGCTTCCTGCCGCCTGCGCTATTCATAAACCGGCTTGGGCCGAGTTTTTACATTATGTTATAATAGGTTGGAAGGACATAGAGTACAGGCCAAAGGTCTGGACACATCTTCTCATTCGATGTGTTTTCTTTATTTTCATGACCATTAACGTTGGTAGATTCTCACTGAAGGCATCAAAACTATGAATGAACACATGTGGAGTTATGTACTTAACAAAAAAGGTGAAATAACTGAAAACATGTTTTATATTCTAGTTTCTTTGCTTTGATTACTGCTTTGTACACTCTTCACATTCTCTCCATGAGCTTCAAGAGGTCGTCACCTGAAATGCTTCTCCAACAGTCTTGAAGGAGTTCCCAGAGGTGTTTAGTACTTGTTGGGGTCCATCTCACCCCAAACCATCTGGATTGGGTTCAGGTCCGGTGACTGTGGAGGCCAGGTCTCCACTTTATGTTAAGTACATAACTCCACATGTGTTCATTCATAGTTTTGATGCCTTCAGTGAGAATCTACCAACGTAAATGGTCATGAAAATAAAGAAAATAAATACTGTAAAGCCATCCAAATGTGGCATAATGTACACAGTGCCCAAATAACTTCCTTCTTCTACAATGAGTAAAAAAATCACTGTGTGAAAAATCCAGGTACTTTTTAAACAATTTTAACCAGCATGTTCTGCTCTGAGTAATTTTCTTCTTGCAAATCGTTGAATATGATCACATTTCTTTTAACATTTCTTTCATTTTCATTTTTTTATTGGATGAAGTGGCAGCCCAGGAGCCAAATCCCAGGTGCTAGTCTGGCGAGCTAGCTGGCTAACTTTCTGACAGGAATTTAGCACAGTACTGCAAGACGGTGGAGGCGAAATGTCCGCATAATGACATCACTTTTATCACGAAATAATCACATTTCACCAGTTCCACACTCCATCTCTCCACTTTTAAACGCCTCCGTGTTTACTGATACTAGAGTAAAATGTGTTATTAAAATTGCCTTGGGATAGACTGGACGACTGTATTAAATAAAATAAATAAATATATAAACTACAGTCTGCAAACTATACGGTGATTTTTTTTTTTTATATTTATTTTGAAAGGGTTTATATTTTTTACTGAGGGAGGAGCGGACCCGGACCGACAGCTCCGGGGGGGGGGGCGCGGGCGCGCGCCTCGTGTCCCCGGCTCTCACGGCAGAGGAGGAGGAGGACTGGGAGGACTGGGTGGACGCGGGCTCCGCGTCTTCATCCTTCGGCGGCGGCGGCGGCCCTGCGCTCGGGGGGACGGGGCGCGGGGACCATGGCGTCCGTGTGGAAGCGGCTCCAGCGCGCCGGCAAGCGCGCCTCCAAGTTCCAGTTCGCGGCCACTTTCCAGGAGCTCGTGCTCGAGTGCACCAATAAATGGTAAAAAAAAAAACCCCAACAACTCTCTTTTTACCGGGGGTCTCTTCTTTAACAGGACGACCCCCCTCTTTTTCTTACTTATTCCCCCGCTTCCAGGGCGGGTGACGCGTGAACGCGGGCGCGCTTCCGCGTTCGGCGCGCAGCTGTTGACTTTTCGTCACCGCGCTGCTCGCTGGCGGTCACGTGGCGCGTGTTGACAAACGCCACCCTGACGTTTAATTGCGCTGTGACGTCACAGTGGCGCCCCGTAACGTGAAAATGTCGCCAGGAGTGGAACAGCACGTGTATTTCAGTCTCCCGCTCGCGTGGGTGTCACCGTCCCCGAAGGCCGCCGTGTTTGCACCCCATAAGTCTGGACAGGGTCCGAACCTCGATTTCACCCGAGTATTTCTGCAGAAATCTCGTTCTCCGTCTGAAGTGAAAGTGAAAGGTGCACAAGACGAAATGTGCCCTCTGCTTTTGACCCATCACCCTTGACAGGGCCCCGGGCAGCGTGTGGGGACGGTGCTTGGCGCAGTGGCCCCTCATCCGGTGCCAATTGTGATCGCGGGGCCGCTCCCTTAACTGCAGACTTCTGCTTGCACGGGCTCATTCATTACCGACGGGCCTGGACACATCCGCATCACCGTTATCACCACTTTCCCTTTTTAATCAGTATTATTAAAAACACAAAAGAACATTGGACGGTTATACTGTAAAAAAGTGCAGAGTGTAAAATCGCAATGCTTGGCTGTTCCTCATAATTAGACGAGAAACCGGTATAATTTTTGGAATGAACCAGGCAATAGCTTTACATGATTCGAAAATGCAGCATACGCAGACGTGCACAAAGTGTACTTTACTTTATTTACTTTACTTTATTTAGCAGACGCTTTTATCCAAAGCGACTTACAAGAGGAAGACACCAGCAATTCTCGTTCGATTTCTATAGAATATCGAGTTTACAAACTAAGAGCCCTGATAAGGCTTAGACTTGTCAGTGAAGAGCATGCTCAGAGATTGTTGGGTGCTAGACTAAGAAAAATTATAATGTATTTATACATTTTGTATTTGTTTGTTCAATGTGTACGCATGTGCGTGTGTAAGTGTTAGATTTGTCTGTAATATTTTTGGAATAAGAGGGTTTTCACCTTCTTCTTAAAAGTGGTGATAGTCTCGGCTAGTCGTGTGGAGGAGGGCAGGTTGTTCCACCAGCCAGGGACAACAACGGAGAAGAGACATGATTGGAATCGGAGACCCCGTGAAGAAGGAATTTTTAGTCTCCTTTCGTTTGTAAAAATCGGCTGCCCTGTCACTGCTGACTGTAAGGTGCAGGATAAATGGCGTAAATGAAAATTAGCCAGTTTCCGAGTCAACTTTGCCCATTAAGAAGACCCAGGTAACACACTGACTACACACTGACTACCATTGTGTCCCTCAGCAAGACATACATTCTGCTGAATGTTGCTTTGTGAATGTGGGTCTGTGCCTCTTATGGAGTAGAAATCAGCTCCACGTTCGTGCTCCGTGCAGCAGGCGTCTGCGGGACTATCGATCCGGACCGCCTCTCTATGTAAGTGACTCCACGTAAGTGACTCTGGGATAAAAGCATCCGCCAGATGAATTAATGCGCTAAGTGCTGCCTGTGCGTTTCTACAGTTGTCTGGTCACATTGTGAATCGTCCGAATCACAGCGGGATCCACTGGCTGGACATACCGCATGGATTCGGAGTTTTTTTTATTTTTATTCATTTACTAGACTAGTTGCAGGGTATTAAGGTCTTTAAATAGTTGCTCGTCCCTGTTCGCGTGTGTTGACTCTTCGCCTATTTCCGTGCAGGCAGGCCGCATTCTGAGTACGAGAGAGAGAGAGGACACCCCCGTACCCATCGCTCTTTATTACGATATATACACCCATGCCTGGACCCCAATCGATTATGGACTAGACATTTCGGGTGGATCTTTTAAGGAATTCCTTCAAATTGGGTGCAGATGTTTCGCCTGATGCACAGGGTGAAGTGATTGTCACATGTGATACACAGCAGCACAGCACACAGTGCACACAGTGAAATTAGTCCTCTGCATTTAACCCATCACCCTGAGTGAGCAGTGGGCAGCCATGACAAGCGCCCGGGGAGCAGTGTGTGGGGACGGTGCTTTGCTCAGTGGCACCTCAGTGGAACCTTGGAGGATCGGGATTTGAACCGGCAACCTTTTGATTACGGGGCCGCTTCCTTAACCGCTAGGCCACCGCTGCCCCCGCTAGGCCACCACTGGCCACCACTGGGTGGTAGTAGCCTAGCTGGTAACACACTCGCCTATGAACCAGGAGACCCAGGTTCAAATCCCACTTAATACCATTGTGTCCCTGAGCAAGACACTTAAGTCTTAAGTTGCTCCGGGGGGGGGGACTGTCCCTGTAACTACTGATTGTAAGTAAGTTGTGGATAAGGGCGTCTGATAAATGCCGGAAATGTAGAATGTAAATGTCCCATTATCATGAGCTTTCTTGAGAGCCTTGACAAACATTAATTTTTATGGCCAAAGGCTAATGAGCACAATCTTCTATATTGATAAAATATCGATTACTGGTCAAATAATGGTCAAAAGTTGGAATTTCCAACCAATAAGTTCTAACCACTGAAGTTCTTCTAGTCTAACTTGTCCTCAGTTGGAACATCCAAATGGTTCTGCATGTTTGTCTTAACAATGAAGCAGAAGGAAGCGGTTTTATTCCACTCTGGGTCCGTTACGGCGCGAAGGCCTCCCGAACATTCACGCTGCCTGCAGGGACCACACCTTCCATTGAGCGAGCGAGAAGCACGGCTGAGGCAGAGGAAACGTGTCTGGGCTCATGTCTTCCACGCTGCCAGCAGCCGAGAGACGTCCTGCTCACCGTCCCCCGCCTAGTAACATCATAGTAACGTATTAGTAACATCATGCAGGAAGTTCCACGCGGCTGGTCTTTTTACTTGATGGCGACGGGGTGCCATCGGCGCCCTTCATGTCAGGCGGCTGGGCCGGAAGACATGTGGCCCGGTTACGAAAGGAGCGTACAGAGGCGTCTCCCAGCTGCCGCGTGCTGTTAGCATGGTGCTGACGACGGCGTGAAGACTTGGAAAAGAGTCAAATTTGACACTTAGTTTTGGACCATGTGAGAGGTATAATGATTCATTACACCAGCAACAGCCCTTAATGGTGTTTCTCCAACAACTTGCGCTATAAAAACACTGTATAGGCTACACCACCATGCAAACCACATTCAGAACGGGTCTGCTCATAAATCACCTTGTCCTTAAACCTCTATTATTTATTATATGAAACCGACACAATGCTCCCCCCTCACCACGTGTGTATTAGAGCCTCTCTTCTCAGTGACGGATTGGCGCTGTTATTTAGACATAAAACGCGAAACTCGTCACGGTTGTCGTTGGAACATGCCGTAAAGTTTAAAGGTCGCATACTAAGCACAATCGTTCAGAGTAGAGTGAAAGTGAAGTGATTGTCATTGTGAAACAGCATTTGTTCTAACCACAGCACATTTACATTTACAGCATTTACCAGACGAACTTATCCAGAGAGACTTACAATCAGTAGTTACAGGGACAGTCCCCCCATAGGGTTAAGTGTCTTGCTCAGGGACACAATAGTAGTAAGCAGGATTTGAACCTGGGTCTTCTGGTTCATAGGCAAGTGTGTTACCCGCTAGGCTACTACCACTACAACACACGGTGACACAGTGAAACGTGTCCTCTGCTTTTAATCCATCACCCTTGGTGAGCAGTGGGCAGCCATGACAGGCGCCCGGGGAGCAGTGTGTGGCTATGTATGTGACAAATGAAATTTGAATTTGAATGTTCTTCATGTTTGTCTACAAGCCCTAAAACTTGTATTAGGATGTTTTCACTATAATGATAAAACGGTGCTTTTGATATTAAACATGTTCTGTAGAAGAGAGTTTCAAGATTCAAGAGAGATTTATTGTCAGTACAACAGTATACACAGTGTACAGGCTATTGAAAAAAAACACACATGCGCTTGTTTGGATTATTTTTATTCTGAAATGATTTATATAACCATGTGTTTGTTTATATTTATATATATGTGTGTGTGTGTGTGTGTGTGTGTGTAAAATATATCTAAAAGATTGTATATTACATTTGAAATTACAAAAGGGTTGACATGCCTGTGATTCTGAGTAGTCCTTACATGCAATATCTGTGGCCTATCAAATCAAATTATTATATGCTCTGGATTGGCCATTGAGGAAGCGAGCTTCAGGTTGCCATCTGTTTTCCTGTCATTACAGGCAGCCGGACAAGGTGAGGGTGGTGTGGACCAGGAGGACGCGGCGTAACTGCAGCAAGGTACTGCGAGGGTTACCGCTGTCCAGGTCTCACTTTCAAATTCACACGGCCGCTGTTACACAAGAGGCACGCAATACAGAGGAAATGTCTTCATGGTGCTCATAAGTTACATACGTTTATTACATACAATTATTAATATCCTAGATTTTTTTTGAGGATGACTAGAGTTAATAGTACAAGCATTTTATCCAAATGAACTGTAAAAATATAATATTTATTATATCTTTGACATGAACTCACTGTTTGTAAATACAGCAAAAGTCACTCTTGCAGGACAAACGCAGGAAAAAAATTATCTGATAAATAAATATGAATTCTTAGTTTAAATAGGAATACTGCTAATGCGTTAGGGTTGTGCTTACTATTACATCTTATTATTAATATAACTATGGAGACAGTAATTATGTATTAATATATCAACGTAACAGATATTGGTCAGGCAATTTAATAGAATATTAACCAATTATGTGCAATATGTACACTTTCCTTTGAATTGAGTTGGCCTTCCATTCAGACCACAAAGGGACGAAAAGGGACGAAAAGTTACCTTGATCACCCGACAACTCATTTGCATGTTAATAACCAAGCAGTGCTTATCCAGAACGACTTACAGTCAATAGTTACTGGTACAGTCCCCCAGGAGACAGTCACGGTTAACCTCGTGGTTCAGAGGAGAGTGTGTGTACCACCATCTAGTGGTGCTTCCTTAAATGACACTGAACAGTTTAACTATTCAATTACAGGTTTATCTATTAAAAACCCATTGAATCCAAGACTAAATAATCGATGTTCAAACATGTTTACCTGATGACATTTTCCCGATGATGCATTTCCAAAAATGTTCATATATACTGTAAAAATTACTTCCAAGATAAAGAGCGAAGCTAAGATTATTCTAGTCTGTAGATATAATTCAACATGCATATTTTGCTTAATTTAATGAAAACCCTTTACAGTCTATTATTATTAGCTATGATATGTCATGGTGATATTGCTCCAAAATAAAGGGTTGCTATTCTGAAATATTCTGAAGGAATGACTGAAATACCTCTGTCCTGTTCTGGTTATGCCCACAGCTCCATGGCTGGCAGCCTGGCATCAAAAACCCCTACAGGGGCATGGTGGTCTGGCAGCTGCCGGAAAGTGTGGACATCACAGTCACACTCTTCAAGGTAGGATTAGCCCTACACATCTAAGCTCTCCAAACTTCATACCTGCACCACTTCCCGCACTGCACGTAATTCAGCCATCCGCACATCCAGGCGGATGGGCCTGTCTGGGCAGTGATCTGCAGTGGCTAATGCAATCACAGCCCATAAACCATATTTATAGAATCTGGACGACTGATAAACGGGAACAAAAAGCATTCCAGACATTCTTTAAAGCCGAGTGCCGCCTTTAAGCCATCAGACCCTGAATTATTTATTGACAAATGGGCCGAGTCTTTTGCTTGTTTAACTCCCGCTGGGCCAGATTCTAACATCTGGGTTTTTTTTTTATAAGGATCCTAATGCTGACGAGTTTGAGGACAAGGACTGGACGTTCGTTATTGAAAATGTGAGTGTTTTTAATTCCTTATGTGAACACATAATAAATCCAACTTCGCATTTGCTGCAGATATGTGTTGTATGAATATCAATTAGAGCCTAATACACGCAGGCACAGACACAAACTGTTCCATTGTTTTATTTAATGACCTGACTGGAGTGGTTGGGAGTTGGCGGATCATTGAGGTTTCTTTTTGAGCCACTGGTGTTGTCGTCTCCCAGGAGACTAAAGGCCACAGGAAGGTGCTGGCCTCCGTTGACTTGAACATGAAGAAGTACGCCAGCGCCACACCCGCTCAGTACGACCTCACGCTGAAGCTGAAGCCGCTGTCGGTGAAGGTGGTGGAGGCCACACTGAAGCTCACGCTGTCCTGTGTGTTCCTCAAGGAGGGCAAGGCCACGTGAGTTCGGCTGCCGCACGTGTAGAAAGAACATCAGGGTTTCGTTTAAGAATGCTAAAAGCAAGGGAAGAGCAGATAAAAACATATTTTTCCACATTAACTTCACAAAGATGATAACATTGTGTGGGTCACATTATGTGAGGCATCAACCAAGTGTAATATCTGTAAAAACAAGATATTTTCATAGTGAGTGCGTGTGTGTGTGCTCTGTTGTCTTATTTAGTACAATGTGGAAATGAGAGAACGTGTGTGTGAGATCCGTTATCCACATTGAGGTCTGTGCATTTACAGGGACGAGGACATGCAGAGCCTCGCCAGTCTCATGAGCCTCAAGCACTCAGACATCGGCAACCTGGACGACTTCAACGAGAGCGATGATGAGGAGGAGCGAAGGCCCAGCTCGGGCGCTCCAGTGACCTCTACCATCATTGGTAGGCACGTTCTTCAGAGAATGTGATAAAGACAGAGGGAAATTCACAAACAAAAAAGTTCCCCACAATGCATTTCACCTTCCCTTACTGTACTTTTTATCCAAACATGATGCGTTTTTAAACATCACGTAATAAAACGTGATGTAATTTGTTTTTTTGGACTAATTATGTTAAATTATTAAAAGCACTTTAACTCTTTAACATGCCCAAGCTGACACATGTGTACTATTGAACGAATAAGGGGAGTTTTTAGCTCTAATCTGTCCACATTGTTAATTACAAACGTGCTGCCTCTTTTTCTAGCCCCTTTCCTCTAACCCCGCTTCCTGCCATTTTCCTTTGTTGCCCTGTCTGCTCAGCTCCTTTTCCTCCTCTGAGAAAAGTGCATGATCAGGCGTGGAGACCCGCTACAGACACAGGCCTGTCTGATGCAGGTAACCGCCTTCCCTGCAGCATCTTTTTCTGGCCTCTGCTCTTTCACCATAGAGTAGATGTTAGTAGATGGTAGTCTAGTGCAGTGGCCTTTGACCCGCCAGCCAAACAGGCAGCGCATTGAAATCTGTTGGTATAGCGTGATGGTATATATTCAACAGAAGGACCAAGAAGCCACCGGGTTTCATTTCATCAAGGCTCATTTTATCATCTCATCGTCTCAGATACTCTCAGCCTGGGAAGACATGCAAACAAGGATTTAATTATATGTATCTGGAAAGTTGAGGTTCACCTAAAATGCATATATATGTATGTAAATGTGAAAGGTATAGCTGTAGTAAGTAGATCTATATAAACGTATATAGACATTCATCCAAAGATGTTGTCTTTTTTTCATAAAAAGAATCACATGGAGTCTGTAAAATAAGTAAAAGTGAGCAAATCAATAAGAAAACAATTATTTTTTTTTTTGGTCTTGTTTGCATGAGACCTGATGAGTTATCTGAGTGCAGATCCTCTGCTCATCTTCCTTCTCCTTTTATGTGCCAACTCCTCATCAGTTTGATTTCATCTTTGCACCACTTCCCCCTTCCTCTGCTCAAAACTTCTTTATTGCCTTTGTCTGTCCTCTCCTCTCAGCTCCCACTGAGATGGACTGGAACAGTACTCCATCATCAACCCTCCTTAATATCTCCATCCCATTACACCGTCCCCTGGCCCCCTCTGCCCCACCCTTCCCAGCCATCCACACCCTCACCACCTGCCCTGCTGCTAAGACCCAGCAGCAGGTGCGCCCCTCACCCTACGCCTTTGTGGTGCCGGCGTTTACCCGCGCCCACCCTCCGGCTCTGCCCAGAATCTTCCAGCCAGCGGATGCTTCAGGTACTGGAGTGTGAGATCCTGGAGTCGTTTGTGTTCGCAAAACAAACGTTTTATGCTCGATGTATTGTTTCTACAATATTCATTTAAAAAAAATTAATTGACCAGAATTCGTCTTCAAAGAATAGTTTTGTGAGGCAGGCTTCTATTCTGCTGCAGCTCAAGACACCCCCTACTGTCCACAGGGTTTTATAACATTGCATTATACATGGAAATGAAAACTAAAACATTATATAAGGGAATACTCATGGGCATTTGTGGATTTTAGCACACACACACACACACACACACACACACACACACACACACACACACACACACACACACACACACACACATACTGCTGTGACATTATTTTTGTCCATATACGTAAATATATATACATACAAACATACATCTGTTCATTTTTTTCCTCCTCTCCCTTTCTTTTCTCCTCTTCCACCTTCGTCTCTGTATGCCAATGCCAGTGCCGATCCCTATTCCTCAGTGGCCCCAGGTTGGCCAAGGTGACCGTAACCCAGTAACGCCCAGCCCCCCAGCTGAGACCCTCCCTGGTACTTCTCACCCCGGCCTCCTTTCTTTCCCTGTGGCCAGCACACCTCCTCGCTCCAACCCCTTCTCCTCCTCTCCGACCCAGGCCACTATACCCGATGTTCCGGAGACAGGTACAGCGTGGCTTTTAGGATTTCTAGAAAGGTTTTTGGTGTTGTGCTCCATCGCTTTGTTTCTTTACTTTTCTTTTTGTGCAGTGTCTTACCTTACCGCTCGCTCCAGTGCATGGAGACCACAGAGTTTCCCCTCTCTAGGCCCCCCTGCATCCATTACTCGACCTCTGCCCCCATCTCTTGGCTCCACCCCACTCGATTCTGCATCTCTCCCTGCACCCCGTCAGTCAAGGGCGTTCCGCGCCTCCCTGGGGGAACCAGGTTCGGCCCTTACCAAACCCAGTAGCCTTCCGTCTGCACCTGCGTCAGGTAGATGAGAGGTCCTGAGGTGACAAAAACTGGCATAGAGCTCAGGAATATCAAATTATTACTTACAAAAGGGTTCACAATACAGACCCTTTTCACCATATTCAAGTTTATATGCACAGCCGCCTTACTTACATTTTTATCTTCATTTTCATTATCATGTTGACTCCTTGTTTTCTCTTATCATGTATCATAGAATCCTGGCAGGATGAATGGAGACCACCCAAAACTCCTCCTTCCCCCTCACTGGGTCTCTCGCTCCCATTTCTCAGCTCTGCCACGACCCACCCCGTGGGAACAGTGTCTTTTCCCCAGGCCCCGCCCCCTGTGCCTCCTCGTAATCTATATGGCACTGTTCAGCACCCACCGACGATTCCTCCAACTTCTTCTAAACCTCTGATACCCGCAGTTCATACTCCACCCACTGCTGCTTCTTCCGTTCCTACTCCACCCTCTCCACCTGGTCAGGCCCTTGTGGCTTCCTGCCTTGTTTATCCTCCTCCTTTGGTGAACTCAACACCTCCTGCCACCGTGCCTCCACCCTATTCTTTGCTCCCTTTGATGGTCCAACCAGTTTGCCCAGAACCGTGTCCAATAACTGACCCAGCCCCCGTCTCCCCGCCCCCTTCACCCGGTGTGTCCTGTCCACCCGGCCCCTCCCTCTCTCAAGATACGCATGACCCAGCCACAGTCAGCATCTCCTCCATTTCTGCCTCTGTCCATGGTCCTCCATGCCTAGTCCCAGCTCTGCCTGTCAGTCCCGTTCCTGATCTAGCTTCTCCCAGTCTAGCATCTCTTCCCTGCACCGCTCCTCTTCCTGCTTCTCCAGGTACAAAGAATATAAATTCATTACTTTTTTTTATTTGTTAATGGGCTTTGCTTCAGTTTCTCCATCTCCCTATGTTTTTTTTTTTTTTTTTTGCTCTTCTCTGTCCTGACTACAATAGACTCTGTCCTTGGTGTCCAGACATCTGAATGGAGGCACCAGGTAGTGCCCACAGTGGTGCACCCAAGTGTCAAGTCAGCTCTGGAGCACCACAGTGACTCCCCTCTTTCTCCTCCTCATGTCGTCCTACCCTTACCCCCACTTTCTGGACCATTCTCTACTCCTGTTTCTGACTCTCAGACAGGTACACCTTACAGTTGGACTCTAAAAGCTCCCGCTAGCTGTCAAGCTCTAAAACAACCAACTAACTGGTTTTAGTCCTGCCTGTTCGTGTAGGTTATTATTCAAGGTATTCACCTCTATTTTGATTGGTTCTTTTTCTACAGAGCTTAACAGGCAGCTGAGCACTCTAACAGAGGAGGAATACTCGTCTTCATCAAGCCCACGTGAGTCACGTTAAAGCATGCTGGAGTATGCTTAGATTATGAGTCACAAAATATTATCATTACACTGATATAATTATTTTTATTATATTGAATTATCTGTCACCCAACAATGAGTAGTGAGTAAATCTGTCTGTCTGAGGAAATCTCATAAAAAACACATAGACAAGTCTAGCAATTGACTTAATTAAGTCATTCTAAGTAGTATGATAAATCATTTTAACGAACTTGTCTATCTTTTTTGTTCTGTCTATCCCATTTGTTACAAAGCGGAAGAGCAACACCTGAGCTTCTACCAGACAGGTGACCTTCAGCATCCTGGTCGCAAAGCTGGCATCATCAGCATTGCCAATCAGAAGAACGACGCAGGCCTAGGCAGACCTTCACTGCTCATGTCCTCTCCAGAGTCGAGAGCCGGCGAGAGGAGGCGAGACGGGGGTCCAGCGTTCCAAATGGACATCATCAAGGCAGCACCAGGGTGAGTCCCATCGACTTGTGCATAGAGGTCCCGTTTGCCTCAAAGTGTGTTTGCCATTTGGGTTGGTCAGCGTTGTGCTCAGCAGATAAAGCTGTTCATTGTTTCATTAAGAGGTTTGCAGTTTGCATTGCATGTGCTTTTGAGAATCTGCGAGTCAGGGATTTGCACTGTGGTGAGATGTACCACAGTATGGTTTGTACCAAGCATGACCTTTTGCTGATGTTGATTGAAACGAATAGATATTAATAAAGATCAGAACACATTTCTTGCTGTGCTACTGCTTGATTTTATTTGAGTCGATATTGGTCATTTTGTGGGTACATTTCTAAAACAGCAGTCATGTTTAAAAGCTGATATCTTTCCTCCTCAGACTTGAGAGCATGAGCTCTCTGCTGCTGTCTACCCCAAAAAGGTCCAGTCTCCCAGAGTTCCCATATTTTGAGCTTCCAAAACTGCCCACTGACAGCACACAGTTGAAAGAAACACAGAATGACTCTCCCCCGAACTCTGTCCCTGAGTCTAGTGCTTCATCAGGTTCATCTGCACCCTCACTAGGGCTTACAGAAGTCTCAAAGATCACATCTTTACCATTAGCGTTATCAGTCCCTGAGCCAGGGCTCAGTGTTGCCCCCGATGAGGAGAAGCAACAGGGAGATGAAGTGCTGTTAGCACATAGCGCATTGCTAACAGAGAACAATAAGGAAAACAATGAAGAAATAACCCTTACGTCTGAGATGGAAGACCACCAAAGTGTGTCTAGTGTGGAGTTGGGGTAAGTGTGGCGTGGCACACTCACCTAGCCAACTAGCTAGTTAGCATGCATTATTCATTGTGTGTTCTAATCTGTCACTGTATGTAACGTTCTTTTGATTGGATATGGAATGGGACTCATTATTCACTTCCATAATGGCATAAACGGTAGCACTAAAGTTTTTTCTTCCATTGACATGGTAAGGACGTTGTGCTTTCTAAAACATGTTTGTGGCACTTAAAAAGTTAAAAGTTTGGTGCCCTGTGTGACGTCCCCCGTCCCCAATCTAGTTATCCCATGCCGCCCCGTCCACGATGCTGTTCTGGTCCCATATTGCCCATATCACAAAACGCTACTGGAAATGATTCTGTTAACATCGACAAAGGCTAAAAAAAATAACATAGATTTGGAACAAAAGTTAACATATAAAATAATAATATATGACTTAAAAGGCCTTAAAAAGTCTTACATTTGGTTTCCTCAAACCTGCATATTATTGTCACAGCATCTCTGCCTGCCCTTGGGGTGTTTGCTTGTTACACTTTGCATCTTCCTTCTAGTTTCTGACTGTTTCTCTGGTGTCCCTATCCCTCAGACATAAAAACATGGCTGCTTTGCTGCCATCTTGCCCAAGAGATTCCAGTTCTCTGGGGTTGCAACCTGCAGTGATTGCAAACACAACTGAGACCCAGAATGGAGAGCTGTTGAATGACAGAATTGCCCAATACAAGAAACCCCCTAGCAAGAACTCGGAACTGCAAATCCATCTAGGTTCATGTTCAGAACAAAAACCAGACAAACCTAATGCAGAATCCATGGCATATCTGGCCCTGTGTTGTTCAAAACAGTCCACGCATCTGCCCAAACTAGACAGTCCAGCGAAGGCACTGCAACCAAGGATGGCAAATCTTCTTCCTTCTTGTGCAAGAGAATCCACAGTTCCTGGCACGCCCTCCTGGCAACATGCAGTGCATTTAAATGATAACAAATGGCCCATTCACCAAATGCCATTTTGGCTGAACAAACAGAAAGAAACTATTGATCCCTTTGATCCTCAAGTGGAAGCCTACGAAGACAGCGAAACAAGCAGGGGTATGACGGCCCTTTTTCCATCATGCCCAGATAAAAGCAGGATTCCTGGTTTGCCTTCTACATCAAAGTTCGAAAAGGAGCACAGACACCTGAAGCAAATGCCATGCATGACAAATCTCAGGCCAACTTGCCCCAGGAGAAGTTTTGTTTTTGGACTGCCATGTTTAGAAGGCCTAAATCAAAGCCTGGTTTCTGGATGGCCATCAGTGAATGGAACACTGTTTATCAAACCACTTGTTTTGATTAAATCCAATCATTACCTTTCTAATTATTATTATAATATAGAACATTTACATAATATGGTAGCTCTTGTGCCAACTTGCCCTAGAAGATCCAAAGCCGATGGATTTCCAACTGTTCCAAGTATGGTTGAGGTTTTGCCCGCTTGTCCCACATTGTCCAGCATTGCAGGGATGCCTTCCAAATTATTTGTTGACGACAGAAATGATGCCTGGCTCAAAAATAACATGACATTGTGGTGTAGTCTATTAAAAGAACAATTCACTCAAGCAGTACACTTCCCACCAACTAATACTGGTCAAAAGAAGATGGTCCTCATAAGACCATGCTGCCCTACAATTACCCTGGTCCCTGGCTTCCCAACTGCACCACAACCACAAACCAAGAGTGTGTCTAGTATGGTGCAACTTCTGCTGACCTGTCCAAAAGTTTCAAGGGGTATTGGATTTGTATCCCTTGAGATAGGACCAGATACAGTAAATATGTGCTCAGAAAATGTGAATCAAGTGTGGGTAAAACCAACCAAGGAAATGTCTTGCTTGATAGAGATTTCATCAACAGACCTAGACACACTGAGAACAGATGGATATACGGTGGAAGCTATGCTGAGTCTACTTCTAACCTGCCCAGAAAGGTCAAGAACACCTGGTTTCCCATCTACACCAAAGCCCAGTATGGCAAATCTACTACTAACCTGCCCTAAGGTTTCCAGTGTCCCAGGAATGGCATCTACTGACACTCATATGTCATCTTCTGAATGGCTCATGGGTCAGAGGCCACTGCAAGTTAAGCCATTTAAAATTAAGTTCCCACTTTCAGTTCTTTTAAGTCATGACGAGACCACGAAAAGCAATGTATACCTGTCTCAGTCATGTCCAAGCAAATCATTAATACCTGGCTTCCCATCTGCTCACAAGTCCCCAGCTATGATAAATCTTCTTCAATCTTGTCCAAAGGCTGCTTGCGCACTGGGCATGCCGTCCAGTAGAAATTTCAGTCCTGTTATAATCTGGCCAGTGGACCAGAAATGCCTATGGGTAAAACCACTAAGAAACTGGCAGCAGCATTCCATAGTTCCTTGTAAAGGTCCTTACAGACTATTAGAAAACACCAACAAGATTAATGAAATGCTTTCTCTTGCTCCGTCTTGTCCACAAAAGTCACTGATTCCTGGATTTCCATCTGCACTGAGGCCAAAACTTCACAGCATACCAAATATGGTGAATATTGTGCCATCTTGCACAAAGCTTTCAAGCATCAATGGACTGCCATCCATCAATAAATATGAAAGAGAATTTGATCCAATTAACACGTTTCCCTTACATGAAATGCCTTTTTGGACAAAAACATTGGAGAAAAAACAATGCCACAGTGAATTGTCTCCCGCACAAGGTATACAACTGCACAATGATGATGTTAAAAACATGGTGTCCTTGGTATCATCATGTCCCCAAAAAACAAGATTCCCCGGATTTCCTTCAGTGCCTCAAAACATATCACTTGTGGGTAATATCATGAAGTGTACACCTACCTCAAAAGTCTCCCCAATCCCACCTGAACAAAGAAATCCTGAGGTGGAAGGCCAAGTTTGTCTCAAGGCAGCAATGTTTTCATCATTGCACTCAGAGCTGGGGGAGAAAGGAAGTGGTAGTCTTGATGATGAATTAATTCAAATGGATGATGATAAATCAAAGGGTGTCATGAACACAGCAGTGAGGCCCATGGAGAACAGGGACTTTTGGGCAAGAGATAATGAAGCAGAAGAGGGAATCCTTGCAAGGGGGTAAGTGCGAGAATGCAAACCTGCATGGTGCTGAATTGGGACTTGAAAGCATAATGCTGTCCTTGCAGCCAGTCAGAACATGGTGCATGAAATGTTTAAACCTCATTTCAGACAAATTCACTGCAGAATGTGGCATTCCCTACCGCCAATGCCATTATATCTGACTGTTAGGGAGAGGTGAGTTTTAAAGGCATCTTGTAGCAGGCTTAAGCATTAGTGCTACTGTTCATGCATTTAGAATGATGTCCAGGAACAATTCAATATAATCAGGAATAAAATTAGAATGCATTCTTAACAGACTATATTAATGTGTGATTTTAATGTTGCCTTTGTGAAAATGGAAAGCACCATGCATTTTTCAACCATAAATTTTACTGAGCCGATTGTCAGAGCAGCTGTGAATAATGTGGTGGAGTCTTTTTGCCTGAAATAATGGCGCCTGTCATGGCTGCCCACTGCTCACCAAGGGTGATGGGTTAAAAGCAGGCGACACATTTCGTTGCATGCACCGTGTGCTGTGGTGTGTATCGCAATGACAATCACTTCACTTTCACTTCACTTCCCAGCCAGAGCCTGGGTAGAATGGGAACAATAGTTGGAAATGGAAATGGTGACTTTCAAAAATCTGTTAAGGTGTTAATGGTTCCTACAGTTAACAAATGCTATGGCTGAACTCACCCGCTAGACATAACATTAATAACAATGTGTGAAAAGGGAATCGTGTAATTTAACTGTACTACTTCAAACATAATTTTGTGACCCCTTCTAACATTTGAAGCACTTGGAGTGATGCTGTTTGGATTTTTTCCTCACAGAATTATTCCTTATTCTTAGATCAGAAAATGTGACTGTTGTGGAACAGTCCTGTCCAGATGTATCCGATACCTCTGAAGTCCCATCAAGACCTTGCATATGTGATTTAGAGACGGATGAGAGCACACTGGAGACAAACTGGATGAAGGAATCAGTTGGACTACCGAGTGACATATCAGATGAAAGAAATGAAACAGTCGAACAGATGAAATGTTTACTACCTACTTGTCCAAGGGATGAAAGAGAGCCAAGCATGATCAATTTTACACCATCCTGTCCAAAAGTTGCCAGAAGCTGTGGAATCCCTTCTGTCAATGGCACTAATTTACACAACAGTGGAATGACAGTTTGGCATATCAACCAAGAGGCCTTGTGGGAGAAAAAAACATTACTTCATATAACCACCACAGCCCTGGAGACATCACTGAAAAACTACAAACTCTTAAAAAATATGTTTGCTTTGGCACCAACCTGTCCATCAGGTCCATGTCTCTCTGGATTTCCATCAGTGAAGAAGCCCAGGCAAGCAGAAATATCATGCGCTTCATTCCTGCTCCCATCATGTCCTAAAGTATCCGGTGTTGCTGGCACACCTTCAAGATTATTGGGTCAACATGAAAAAACAAATATTAATTGGAAAAATACAATGGGGTCTTTGTGGGTGAAACACATAAAGCCAACAGCATTGGCTATGGAAGTAGTTCATGATACAGAATGTTTGAAAACAATGTCAGACATGGTGCATACATGTCCTGTAGCTGCGTCAATTCCTGGTTTCCCCTCAGCACCTCAGTTCAGGCTAAAGATACCTCTGAAAAGAAATGAGTTCAGCATGATGAGTTTTGGATCCTCTTATCCGAAGACCTCGATAGTTCCCGGATTTATATCAAAGGAAGATGTCTTTTTAGGGTGGATAACTGACCAGACATTGCTGTGGGACAAACCTGTGCAAAAAAAGTGTGTTTTTGTTGAAAAAGAGACAAACAAGTTTGAAATAAGTATGGTATCTTTGCGATCATGCTGTTCAGAAACTCCTATGATTCCAGGGTTTCCATCTGCACCAAAACTTACTACTAAATTAGAACCAATAATGATAGATATTCTTCCATCTTGTCCAAAGATGAGCAGAATTGTTGGTTACCCATCAACAGAGAATCCATCAATGTTAATTTGGAAAACAGAAGAACATCCTTTCTGGACCAAGTCAAGAAAGAACATGGTTCCTGTTGAGAACAGTTCATGGGAAATGAGCAAAGAGTACAAGAACATGCATTGTCTGTTCCCAGCTTGTACAGGAAACATAACTGTTTTAGGGTTCCCATCATCTCCCAAAATTTGGGAAATGACTAAAATTCACCAGTCTTGTGCACAACAGTCATGTGCCATTGGTTGTCCATCTAAAAGTATCCAGACTGTAATGTGGACTTTCGATTTAAACACATTTTGGGAGAAACCACTGGAAATTAAAGAAATGCTTATGCAGTGTTCCCCATTCCAGAAGCTCCTACCTAAAGAGGGTCACATGAAGAAGAGAATGATGTCTTTGGTAGCAACATGTCCACAGGAAGCTCACATGCCAGGCTTCCCTACAATTCCACCTCTGAAAATGAAAGTTGCAAGCATGTTTGCTCTTCTTCCATCATGTCCAAGGTTTAGCAACATTTCTGGTTGTCCGTCTTCAAATATTCTCATTTTTGATGAAGTCCATGCCGAAGCTACATTGCTCCAGCTTTATGTGACACGGCAGAAGCAACAAAAAGAAATGCCAGTTATGCAGGTGTGCAATGAAGCAAATGTTAAAAATATGTGTCTTCTGACTCCAGCATGTCCAAGTAGGGCTAATGTTCTTGGATTTCCAAGTCTGTCAAGACTCACAACAGTAAAGGAATACTCAACTGGTGCTCTGTCTACCACATGTCCAAGGTTATCAAATGTACATGGGATGCCTTCTAGACAAATACATCCTGTCCAAGTAGAACAAACATCCTTCTCTATGGAGAAAGTCATGCAAAAGAGGTGGAGACATTCTGGAGATGTCCTTCCCTTTCTTTCAAATGAAGATGAGAATATTTGGAAAAACATGGCTGCACTGAAGCCGAGTTGCCCAAAGGAAGCAGCAATTCCTGGTTTTCCGTCTGCACCTTCTCTATGCATAGACTCTCAGTTCCCAAGAAGCCCTGAGAGATGTCCGATGCAGATCCGTACAGACATTGACAGGCAACATAACTTTGTCATGGATTTAAACCCATCAGAAAAAGTCCTATCTGCGGACAACATAGACAATGGTAAGACAGGTTTGCAAAGAGTGCCGTCATCATGTCAAGCATGTCCTTTATCCAGTAGTCGTGCTCATGAGTTTTGTGTCTTTTTGAAGGACTCAATTTACAGAATAACATTTCAGAGCCTGCAGGGTAAGTGTGAACTGTGTGAATTCTGCTTGGAGTGTTGTGCTGTTGTGCAGTCAGTCGACTGTAAAGTATGTGTGCAAGGAAATGCCAGCTCTTTACACAAGGACATTGTTCCTTGTAGGTCCAAGTGGTGGACGTTTTTTTTTGTGGTGGATTGTGACGTTTTGCCACATCTCGCATGCATGAGGCACAGTGCATGGGTTTTAAATGGTCATCCAGACTTGCATTCCTTTTCTCGGTAGAAGTCTTGATAAAGAGGAGCTCCGCAGTGAGGAACAGCCTCACCTTTGTTCAACACACGACACAGCAGACTTGTCTGAATTTGGACTTGTACTAGATTGGGAGGTTCTGGAGGCTGAGGACTCTGTAGAAAAGCAAGCAGGATCCTCAGGCCTTGTAAAGACTCTAGTTGGTGCCTTTCATAAAGGGTAAGTGGATGATATCATGCCACCCTTTAGAAAGCAAGTCATGTTAAGCAGCTGAATGGTGTATCTCTCTTTACCTGTGTGATGTAAGTCATAATAAGGCTCTAAAAAACACAATGGGAGGAAAGATCTGGGTAGAGATTGCTGTCATTTAGTCCCGAAGACATCAAGGAGGAATGGTCTACTTCAATGTGCTGATCTTCAAGATTCAGAGTCAAGTAAACTTTATTTCTACTGCATTTTATCAGCAGTTCTACTGCACCAAAGTGCTGAACAAGCATACAAATATACACAAAAGAATACATTGAGAGTAAAAGCTAAAAGCTTTAAAAATTTCGGAGGGCTGTAGAAAACGATATAAAAATACATGGAGAATAAATGGCTTTATTGAATATTGGATCTGCATCAGAGTGAATCAAAGCATTCAGCTGTTTGACATGCCTTGCAGAAAGCATGTTCCACGATCAATGTAACCATTCGCGAGAGCCAAATACAAATTCTAGTATTAGAATGCACTACTTCCTGCTACGTGTGAAATTGGTGTTTTTTTTATGGTTAATGCATTAAAGGTAATATTGTTATGGTACCTCATCTGGGTAAGAAATATCAGGGGCATTTAAAAAAAAAATTTACTTTCAAATTTTTCTCAGTTATGAAACCGTTGCTGCAATGCTGCATCCTTCAAGTCCAGGTGCCACAGTGCCACCTAATATGGATGACTTCCATGATTCTTTCTCATCTGTGGATCCCTCCGGTGCTTTGGGAAGCTTGTCTCTCCCTGAGAAGGACGAAGACTACCCCGCAAACTGCGAACCATATATGTGGCGTTTGGCTGAGAGCCGATCAGAGTCTCCATCGCCTACATCTGAGGAGGATGAATGTTGGTTGGTTGAAGGTGCAAGCTTTAACATCATGAAGAAATGGCCCCCACTGTCAGAAGCTGACCTGAATGAGATCACCGTAGGTACATTTGAAGGAACAGATCAAAAAGAGAGAGCGGAATCTCCACTTAAAGAGCGTTCTGGACCATTGGTGTCTCTGGAGTGCTTTGCTGAGGTGGCTTTTGGAAATGAGGAGAAACAGGTGGGAACAAAACTAGCAGCATCAGTGTTCCAGGATATGGGGTGAGTGTCTCTGCAGAGTTTCTGCATGGCTTTACAGTGCTCCGTATCCGTCCAGACTAACGTTCCTGTTAGATGTTCCAGCTTCTACTGAAACAGTCGAAACTGCTCTGTGCTTTCCAGGCACCAATTTCTGGCTCTGTGATTGTGAATTGTGGCTTTAATTAAAAAATGTTGCATTTCGGCTGGCTCGTTTGGGAAGGTTTCATTTTAAACAGTAATTGTATTCATTTGTTTGGAATATTTTTCTGATTGCATCATTTTGTCCTGGAGCCCCGGGCATGAAGGTGCAGTACCAGCTACACAGCCTTCAGGAGACAAGCTGGCATCGGGAGAGAAACCACCGTTGCTGCCCCCCAGGGTGGATTTTGAGTTGATGGACCGCTTTCCCAGTGATGCTGCACAGTCTGTGGTGTCAGGTTCTGGCAACATGGAGACTGTCCCTCTTTACAGTATAAGAAAAGTAGCTCCACCTCGTAAAAGTAAGAAAAACGTGGCAGAGGGGCCAAAAGGAGTAGCTGGAGTGTCGAAAATGACAGTGGAAGTTCCTCAGCCCCAGGTTGCTGAAGATACTGCTCCTCCAGAGGAGAGACGGCTGACTGAGGAAGTGAGAGACAAGCTTAACCCATCAGAGATACCTGTCCCAGTGCCTCGTGCAAAGAAACGTCTCAGTGCTTCCTTCCCAGAAGACCTTGCACCAGCACAGATGGAAAGCCAAGGGATTTGTGACTTTACACCATCGACTCATGAAGGTCAGGAAGGCTACATATGTCCTGTTTCTCCTAAAGACACAGCAACAGTTCTTGTATGTGAACCTGCTAGGAATCTAGATGTAGTTGTTCCTAGGCGCCGGAAACACAAGGAGATGTTAAAAGAAGGTGGTACGAATGAGGGTGAGATGACAGTGAAGGTTCAGGAGAAGGTCACACAGACTGTAGAAATACTGGATGATCAAAAGCAGCAAGTAGAACCAGTTGTGGACCGCTCCGAAAGAAATGATACGGAGTTCACACTTGAGGTGAAGATGCCAACAGATCTGCCTGTCCCCATGCCTCGTGTGAAGAAGCGCTTGAGTGCATCCTTCCAGGATGAAACTGCACAGACGGACTCAACTGTTGAAGGCATAGCAGTGAATTTTAAAGGTGGAGAGCAGGTCTTGGTGGAAGGGCCTTCAAACCTGCCTGTTCCAATGCCTCGTTCAAAGAAACGCCTGAGTGGAACATTCACTGCCGAGACCATTGCTGTGGAACCCACCTCAGATGAATCTCTTCCTGGAGGAAGTTGTCCATCTCTGGTCACTAAAACTCAAGGAGAATCATCTGAGGGGACATCGGTGACAGCAGCAGCTTATGGGAGAGAAACACCTACACCCACCCAACCTGAAAGCCAATCTTCTGGTGTTAGAAGTGATCCAGCACCCATAAACACAACATTTGACATGGAGGCTGATGGAAAGGCGATGAAGGACGTCTGTCAGAGGAGAACAGGGAATTCAACAGACTTGAACGGTGCCGACTTGGGAGAGGAAGGGCAGGAGGAGCTTTTGAACACACGCTCTGTTCAGGTCTCAACAGGAGGTGGCGCTACCCCACGTGAAGTAAGGTAAGGGGATCAGAAAAGAGAGATGACTATTTTTTGGTTAGATGATATTATCTCTTACATCTGCTGGATTCTGGTCCCATGCAAAAAAAATTTTTGACTTTGCGTGGTTGTGTTGAACGTGGGTTGTATTTTCAGTACACTTGTGCCAAATAAAACTTAAAAATACCAGAAAGTATTGCTGGGTAGATATCGAGCCACTCCTTTTTTATTTACGCATATTTATTCAACTACGCTGACCGTGTTGGTGTCGGATTGACACCAAGTACAGTCATTTTTTTTAATGCTTGTATTATATCATATTTAATATCTCATATATATCTTTTTTTTTTTTTTTTACTTTTTCTGCAGAAAGATGGAGGTGGAGTCCACTGGTGTCCCTGTTCCAAAGCCGCGAGTTAAGAAATGGCTGAGTGGCTCGTTCCCTGACGACACGCCCTCACCGGTGGCATCTGGTCGGGAAGAGCCGCCAGCCTTTGAGCCAACTGTTCCCCGGCGCGGCAAAAAGAAGTCCTCCGCTGATTTGGGAGGGACAGAGGGAGAAACAGACAAAGCTGGATTTCAGGACGTGTGTTCTGGGCTGGTTTTATACCTTTTTTATTACTTCGTAAGGCACAATTGCGAATTGCTAAACGCTTGTTTTTCCATTTGATGTTGTTCACCGTAGGTGTCCAACCTTGTGAACTCTAGCCAGTCACTGCTACAGTGGTGTCAGGAGGTCACTCAGGGTCACAAGGGGGTGAGGATCACAAATTTCACCACCTCATGGAGAAATGGCCTTGCTTTCTGCGCGATCCTCCATCACTTTCAGCCTGACAAAATGTAGGTGTCTACCAGAATAAAATATGTTTATGTCATTATAACAGATTCGTTTTTTTTATATAGTTCTTGCCCTGTTGTATACACTGTGCATACACTGTGCCTCAAGAGCTGTAGGGGTGACATTCACACCATAGTTCTATCTTTGTCTCATCAGACCAGAGAATTTTGTTTTTCATGGTCTGAGAGTCCTTCAGGTGCGAAGTCAAGGCAGGCTGCCATGTGCCTTTTACTAAGTTGTGGCTTCCGCTCAGGAGGCACCTGAGCGCAATTTGGAGCTTCATGGCATTTTATTATTAATAATAATGGTCACTTTGTCATTATGTAGTGTTGTTTGTAGAATTATGAGGAAAAATGCATCTATTCCATTTTGGAATAAGGCTGTAACATAAGAAAATGTTGAAAAGTGATGCACTGTACATATGCTGTATATACATGTATCTATATCTGTCATGTTGCCATATATCACCTATCCTTATCCCAGCCCTAACCTTATATACACATGTATGTACAACATAAACATGTGGTTTTGAATTATTGCATCATCTTTATCTAATACTGTTCTTATTACAAATGTCTTTTAGAAATTTTGAAATGCTCGATCCTTACGACATCATGAAAAACAGCAAGAAGGTGATGCTTTTTTCTATCTTATCACAGCAAAGCTGCCAACAATTGATCTTTTCCTTTCTAAAAGAAGGTATTTTTGCCCGATTGCTAACATTCCTCATGCGTTCGATCAGGCTTTTGATGGCTTTGCGGCGCTTGGCATATCCCGGCTGATGGAGCCTTCAGACATGGTCCTGCTGGCGGTGCCCGACCGGCTAATCGTGATGACCTACCTTAACCAGATCCGGACACATTTCATGGGTCAGGAGCTGAGCGTGGTCCAGATTGGCCGCGACACCAGCGAGTCCAGCTATGCCGTGGGGGAGACCAGGGAAGGCCCTGACCCAGAGGCTGCTGTCCGCTACTGCACCGAGCAGCTCCAGAAGAGTGGCATCGCCATGGAGACAGAGAAGGAAGCCAAGAACAATGGAAATGTGGTGCCACCGCCCCGTGCCAGGCGGGCACAGCCTGCACCTGAAAAGGCGCCTGTCGCCCCCCCCAGGGCACACTTTTCCTCACTCAAATCCGGCTTTGGCCACGTGAAGGACGCCGACCTGGTCAAGAAGAGACGCTCGCAAACCAGAGGGGAGTCCTTGGACGAGTCGGAGCTGCAAGAACATCCCAGCAGATCTGAGGTATGACTGCTTACGAGCCTCATCTCATCATTGTGTTCCAGTCCTTTGATGGGAGTTTCTGGATGTTTTCTGGACAGGTGGATTCCAGTCTAGCTGAGAGTGGACCTGGGTCAGGTAAGGAAATGTGTTTTTAATATCTTCTCACACAATTCAGTGAATTGTTTCAGTGAAACAGTTAATTAACATTTAGTAAATATAATTATTAATGGTGTTTGCAATGTGAAATATTGCAGCCTAAATGGGGCCTACTATAAATTCAGCCTAATAAGGAAAAAGTTGGGGATACGGTTATGTTATTATTGCTGGAATGCTTACACACACGCACATACACACATGCACTCACACACATTGGGGTGATAGACACAGCTCATTTTGTGTTTTCCATGTAGTGGTCTCATTGTGTATATGGGGGCCAATACCAAGAGACAACCTTTCTCAATGTGGCATCAGTTTCAACATTCTGTGGGTATAAAAGCTGGTCTTGTCAGTAAGTCATTCCCAGTCCATCATTCAAACAGCCACGAACACACAACGTCGAAGGACGAGCAGCGTCCATGTGACCTGGACAATGCAGCTGTGGTCTGCCGTCGGGTGTTGGGTCACCTTGCATAGAAATGATGGCCGAGGGGAGCGATACGCTGAGGTCAACATGGTCCCCAGGGGTTGCTTTGGTGGAGGAGGTGCAGCAGTCTGGGGGCAGGCATCACCAGTCAGCGCAACACACATTTGGTTATTGTACATGTCTCAGTCACTGCACGTTCTTACCTCAGAGACATCAAAGAACCCATCATCATCACCCAATTCCAGCAGCACACCCTCATTTCCGTTCATGGATGAAAATGCTCCACCACATCGTGACAGAATTGTCACAACTCAACTTCAGGAAGTTGGAGTGCCTCATATGGCCATCAATGTCCCCTGACCTGAACCCCATAGAGCACGTCTGGGACCAGTTGAAGCCGACCCCCACGTGGCCTGGCAGAACTGTGTGCAGCAGTGGAACGCATTGCCTCAGAACAACATAATGAGGCGAGTGAGGCGTCAAGCTGTCATTGCGGCAAATGGTAGAAACACGCGACTCTGACCATTTTTGCTATTTGGGGCTATCACTGTTATTGTCTAAAATTTGGGGGTAATAAATATTAAAGTAATGAAAATGTGTTTCTTCTCATACATTGTTAGTAATTTCAAAGGGAACTTTGACATATTTCATTAAAATTCAGAGCAAATAGGATAGTTAGGTTAGTTAAATAGGTTAGTTTTAGGTAAAGTAGTTATACTGGGTGTTGACGCCGGGTTCGACTGCTTACGGGTGGCCTCCCCCTTGGTCGTCCTTGCGCCCCCTGTGGCTCTGGCGGCGGGAAGGCAACCATGACTATATATGTTTGACACATTCCAGCAATAATAACATAGAGCTTTATAGAGCTGAAATATATAATTTTCACACAATTTTAAAAATAAGCTAAAGGTCCCCAAAACAATGAGTTCTGAATAGAAGTCATGTTCATGGACTTTTAACTCTTTTTACCTTGCACAATTTTTTTCTGTTAAACTTTGTCACTTTATACTTTGACTTCACCCATTTGCGCACCTTCACCCTACCTGTTACACATATTTTATTTTTTCGGTTAAAGACATAAAAGTGTAATATTTGGTTATGTTTGCAATATTTGCATATTGGTTCATTGTATACTTGCAATATTTGCAATGCAGTCGCTAAAAGCATTTCACCGCATATCATCCCATTGTATGAATGTGTGTGTGACAAGTACATTTATCAAATTTGATTATGTTCTGTGTGCGTTACTGTGCCGTGTCGAGCGGTCGTGTCCTTTGTCCCTGCCATCCCCCATTCCATGACACATTCAGACTAGTATAACATCTCATTCAAATGTTTTGCAATGATGTGTTTTACAGAAAAGGGCCAAACTTTTGCTTGTTGTGTTATGTTATGTTATGCGTGTTGTAGAGCTCGGGCCGGAGAGTGAACTAACCAGAGAAGCCGGTCAGGTCGGTCTCTCCTGCATCTCACCTTCACTCGACTACATTTCTGCTAGACAGAAAAGCTTTAACGCCCTGTGTGTGTGTGTGTGTGTGTGTGTGCTTGTGTGAGCAGGACTCCAGTCAGTACGTGCTGAGCGAGATGCAGGCCCTGGAGTCGGAACAGAAGCAGATCGATCGCAGGGCTGGAGAAGTGGAGAAGAAGCTGAGGCGGCTCATGGAGAGTGGTGAGCGGTGACATTAGGGGAATTCACGTGGAATTCCTCGCATTCCCTGGGTGTCAGGACAATGTTGCCATCATTTACTGTCTTGCACGCTGAGTTGTGTACTCCCGCTACCCCAGGCAGCGACCGCGTGGAAGAGGAGACGCTCATTCAGGAGTGGTTCACCCTGGTCAACAAAAAGAACGCTCTGATCCGGAGACAGGACCAGCTGCAGCTGCTGTGAGACGCCTTCGCGTTTATCCCCCTCTCTGTCTTAATAAACGCATGCAGGCGTGCGTTCAGAAGCCATAAGCTCGTCTGTGGGCCAACAGGCTAGAAGAGCGGGACCTGGAGAGGCGGTTTGGCCTGCTGAAGAGGGAGCTGCAGGACCTGATGTCTGTGGAGGGTGAGAGCACAACCACGACAACATCAGCAGAGATGTGTCCCGGGGATGAATTCGAATATTTTTGAAGAATTTCGTTAGAAATGGGAGAGTGGATTTTTTTTCCATTTGCTTCCAGGCTGTCTGAACTATATATATAAATTGTGTGTGTGTGTGTGTGTGTGTGTGTGTGTGTGTGTGTGTGTATATATATATATAAACTATATATAGTTTCAGGCAATGATGTGCATGGTGGGCTAAATCAGGTCAACACTTCCTAAAACACACAGCAGTCCTCAACACAGCGGTTCACATTTTGTACATAAAAAAAAAAAGCTCTTTTGAGCTTATAGCACCCAGTACAATACAAATGGCTGTTTTACGTTGGAATTCATGACATTTTTTACATTTCTAAATGCATTTTTAAATGAACGAGGGCATTTTTAAAAATCATCCATGGATGCAGAAACTGATTTGTACTACACACACTATGCAGTGTTCCATGTGTTATTGATGATATAGGTACTTATAGAGGAATATAGAAGTCACGAGGCGGGGAATGGACTATGGGCGCCATGGGTCGGAGAAAATAAAAAAAAAGTTTATTGTACAAGCAAGAATTGAAACAACAAGGCACCGCACTGAGCGCTGAGCACTGTCCCCATCTTTTGCTCTGGCGTGCGTTAGTCACTCACCTTGGATAAGGTGCAGAGACGGTCCCAGTTCACTGCCTGACTTCCCGACCCTGTAGGGTGCACACACAGAAACACACATGCAGCACACACCAGACCTCCGGGGGCAAACAGAACCAGATCGACTCTGTAGATCTCCGGATCACACAGGCTTAAATAAGGGGCCTATTAGACAAGTAAGACAAGCCGCAGCTGACACTCACTACACCGTGAGGGTCCCTGCCTGTGCCGAAGGGACCTAGGGAGGGGACACGATAAGGGACCCACAGCCCGGAAGTGAGGTAATGACTACCGTCGAGGGCACAGTACGGCATTGGGACTTACCGAGAAGTTGCACAAAGACACACACGCTGACCCTAATGACACCACGATGATGATGATGCAGATGACACCAGCATCTGGCCACTTGGTGCACAGAAAATAACCTTCTCCTAAACACCACCAAGACCAAGGAGCTCATTGTGGACTTCAGGAGGGAGAGAAGAGGCTCGCATGATCCCATCCACATCAATGGGATGACTGTGGAGCCTGTTACATCCTTCAAGTTCCTGGGGACCCACATCTCAGAGGACCTGTCCTGAAGCATTAACACCACCAGCCTGGTCAAGAAGGCTCACCAGCGCCTCTTCTTGAGAACATTAAAAAAGAACCAGCTACCCACTTCCATCCTGGTGAACTTCTACAGCTCTACAATAGAGAGCATCCTTACCAGCTGTCTCACAGTGTGGTATGGAAGCTGCACTGTTGCTGAGCGTAAGGCGATGCAGCGGGTGGTGAAAACTGCCCAGCGCATCACAGGGACTCCACTTCCATCCATTGAGGACATCCAGAGGAAGCACTGCCTGCGTCGCGCTCGCAGTATTCTTAAGGACTCCTCCCACCCGACCCACGAACTGTTCTCTCTCCTGCCTTCAGGCAGATGCTTCAGGCTACCACGGACAAGAACCAGCAGACTTAGGAACAGCTTTTTTTCCCCCAGAGCTGTTTCCTTGCTGAACTCCTCTGCCCCCCCCATACACTCCTGATCATCACTGCACTGTACTACTCCTGCACACATCACTTTATGTATATATATATATAACTTATTTGACCTTTATCCTGCACTTGCTGCTTATTGCACTTCTGGTTAGACCTAAACTGCATTTCGTTGCCCTGTACTTGTACATGTGTAATGACAATAAAGTTGAATCTAATCTAATCTAATACTCAGTGGAGGGGGCGTGTCGCGGGGGGGCTGACGTCACAATAGACGTTTTTTTCATAATAGAGTTTTAGATCGGATGTTGGAAGAATTTTAATTGTTCTGGCAACGTGCTCCACCGCTACAGAATGGCAGAAGACCCAGGCGCACAAACACAGGGAGCAGCTGCTTCTGCAGGAACTGGTGTCACTGGTCAACCAGAGGGACGAGCTGGTGCAAGACATGGACGCCAAGGAGAGAGGGTGGGGCGTTTTTTTTTTGGTATTTTTTGGTGTTTTTTAAGTATTTACTGACGGGGACTTGACCTCTTCTGTCCAGGGCCCTGGAGGAGGACGAGAGGCTGGAGAGAGGCCTGGAGCAGAGACGGAGGAAGTACGGCAGCCGGAGGGAGAAGTGCGCTCTGCAGTGACCTCCGCTGACGTCGATACGTAAAGACTTTGGAAGGGCGGCGGTTCTTCAACGCTGCGTTAAGCAAGAATATCTGGAGCGCAGCGCGTCCTGTCCCGAAGACACTCGGCGCCAAGGAGTGCCTTATATACCCGCGAAACGCACTGAGAACTACGTAGCGCTTACGCCAAAGATCTTGCACGCCGCAACTCTGTTAGATTCGAGCTGTTCTGTCGGTCGGAATGTTTAAGACGTGTCGAGAGAGACACTTGACCCCCGAGTGAGCTGCTTTCACATGGGTTAATGTCGCAGAAGAAGAACGTTTGGTTTGTTACGTCGGTGGACATACGATCAGGCACAATATTCATTTAAAAAGTATTTTAGTCTGAATTGAGATATCCAGTATAAGAGATGTGACAACATGACGGCGCTGGTGACAGATGTTGCAATAGTGCTTGTTCCCTCTCTGGGTCATTTGAGGTTTTAAAAGCTCTGCATAAACAGTATTATTTTAAGACTCGTGTGAGGCTAGAGGTTGATGTAGTTGGAGTGCGAATATTAAGTGCCAAAGAGGATTTTTTTGCGGATCTTGTCTCATGGCCCCGTGTTTCAGAAGAAAAAAGCCACGTGTGAGTGTGTGTTTGTGTTTAAAATATTTGTGTAGGTTTCTTTGACCTGAAGAGTGCATTGAGATCCTGCAGGCCGTGTTTGGCGTTTCGGGTGTGAGTCGTGCCGATAGGCATTTGTATTCAGCTACAAGACTTACCTAACATTGCAATTGCACTATTTATTACAAAATATAAACCATTTGACAGTTTTAATATTTGTGTTTTCCTGATATATCCATTTATATGTTTACATTACTACTACTGCATGGACTCTTTACTGATGATCCTGTCCACATGAGTTTATGGACAGAAGTGGGACAAGTTGGTCATTGATTGGCAGGTTATATTAGCCTATATATATAACATACCGTCCACCGTCCCTGTCACTACTGGTTGTAAGTCACTCCGGACTTGATTTGGAACAGAGGTCCACAGTTTTTTTTTTTTTTTTTTTTAACAACTCTTAACTAAATTTCAAGAACAAGAAAGAATCAGCAAGAGTCGGTTCAGCAAGCAGAACAGCGCCACCAACTTCAACATAAAAAGAGAAAAGCCAGTGAGGTCCACGTTGGTCCAAGTGTTTTTCATGATGGTGGGTCAATCAGGGACGACTGTGTCCAGTTTAATTAAGAAATTAATAAAACGAGCACACGAAAGTGGTTTTGATTCATCAAATTTCTTTGCTAAACTCCACACTGCTGGAAAGCTCTTGATGGAACGCCTTGTTTTGGAACAAGGTCGGTAAAAAAAGACAGCACACTTTATACTCTGTTGCTATGAATAGGATACGAACACTTTATAATCATCCAGGAAACGGTCACTGTTTGCACATGACAACATAGCCCAATCGCTTGGCCGAATATGCTGTGCCAGCAGAAAAAAACTGAGAAAGATTAGAGGTATCTAAAGAACTCATTGGTGATTTGTCATTTAATACGTCAGAATTATGAAAGAAAACATTCATCCCGCAGTAGGAAATGTCTCTCATGCTTCTGATGAACTGCTATGCGTTTCGAAAAAGGGACACAGACTCCCAACGTCCCTTCATCTTTGCACTGAAAATGGATCGGCGAACATAGACATGCTGGCGGGTAAATTTCAGTGATCAATGCGCTAACCCCGCCCCTCATCCTTGACACACGGAAGACATTCTTTAAATTTCATCTGCAGCTCATCGTCTTCAGGACTGCCACCACGTCACCCAGTTTCATTCCACGAACTTTCATTCCCATCCCCTCTTCTCTCAGAGACATTGACTCACCGAGGTTTCTTTTAATGAGAAGTCTGCATGGATAAAATGAGGAATCAAACGTTTGCACAATACGTCTTTAAATGTCTATTCAGCAAAATGCTATATTATGACCTAAGAAAGCAAATTCAAAAAGCAGAAGTAAGAACTCAGAAATAAAAAGGAGGAAATCCTGGAGCATAACATTAGCACAGCTGCATTTGATGTAAAGAAATAATTATTAGTAGATTATTAGTTCTGATTCAGAAAAATAAAAACAAAACTATTAGCCGTGACAATCAGGTAAAGTATATCAAAATTATATTAAATCCAAGTTATATCCATTTACTGTTAGCTTTTTTAAAAGTATATATGAAAGTTTGTGCTTTACTTTCCATGTTATGGTACCAGTTAAACTAGTTAAAATTATAATATTATTATCCCAGTAAGACAAAGTAAACCACAATTAAGCAACATGGCGGTTTATACAATATATTTATGAATGTGGGCGTTATATACAGAGGGAAACCTGCGTGCGTGTGTTAAAGGGCGGAGAGTCGCGTATTAAACGCGGACCTGGCAACCCCGCGCCGGCTGAGCCCCGTCATTCCCGCACAGGACGTTTCGGGATCCGTTTTCGGTTGGGAATTTCGGGATGTGGGGTTTCTTGGGAGCTTCCTGGAGCTTGGAATGTTGGGGGTGAGGATGGAGAGCGCGGCACATGCTTTATTCTTCCTTCATTTCTTCAGCACCTCAGCGCAGGTGGCTTCAGGCGAAGGTACGTTTGGTCCAAAATTACCTTAATTGCTCATCAGAATTAATCTAGTAGGCTAGAATAAAATGTTCAAATCATAATTTATCTCTTATGCAGACTGACTTCCATCCATGTTCCTCAAACTTTTTGTCATGCCCATATTTGGAAAATCACACACTCACACACAACATCAGGACTTTGTAGATGACATGTACATTAAAGCTTCTTCATACCTTCAAATCCTGTCAAATAAATGAATAATGAACAACATCACTATTAGGTAGAGTGTTTTTATTCTGTTTCTCTCGTACTTTTACGTTAATTTGTCAAACTTTCCACTAATTAATTAACATTCTGTTGCAAACTTAAAAAATTTGTTCATTAAACGGTGGGTACGGGAAGGATTCAACACCCCTGAATTTGTTCACTCTTTCTTATGTTGCAGCCATTTGATAAAACCATTTAAGTTTCTTTTTTCTCTCATTAATGTACGCACAGCACCCCATATTGACAGGAAAACACAGGATTTTTGACAGGTTTATTACCAAAGAAAAACTGAAATATCACACGGTCCTTTGCTGTGACACTTGTATATTTCTTCTGACCATCCTCGAGATGGTTCTACTCCTTCATTTCAGTCCAGCAGTGTTTGACCATACCGGTCGGAGTTGATGGGGAGAGCCACACCCCTGTCCATATAAGACCTTCCAGCTCACAATGCAGGTCCGAGCAAATGAGATCCATGAGGTCAAAGGAACTGCCTGAAGAGCACCTAAGGTATGGAAACAGATTTGTGCCAAATCTTTGAAGCAGAACTTTCCTAACATCAGCTTCACTGCTGCCTTTTCAGTCGGTCTGCACCGTTTCATGTTTACGCTGGACTTTTGCCACAATTCTCTCACGTGGGCGGGACCTCGCCGCATTAGCCAGCAGGTATTTGAGTGACAGTTCCGTGTGGAGGCACTGCTCATCACCTGTCCCAGCAGTGAAGCATGGTGGTGGCAGCATCAACAATCCCGTGTTTCTCTGTCAATATGGTGCTCCTGTGTGTACATTAATGTGGAAAAAAAATGAACTTAATGGTTTTACTAAATGGCTGCAACATAACAAAGAGTGAAAAATTGAAGGGGGTCTGAATACTTTATTTTGTAGAAGTTCTTTTTGATTCTGCAACTCAGGCAAGGCTGGAATGGACATCTATCCCCCCAAAAAGTGTGAGTACATTAAAGTAGCTCATTTGAATTCTTAAGCAACCCTGACATTTGAAACTATTTAAAAATCGCTGGGGTTTTTTTTTGTCAGTGGAAAGAGAGTCAGATGTCCCTGGGCTCTGATCGTCCCCACCCCATTTATCAAGCTTGCATCGCCAATCAGAACAGGAGGTCCAAAACATTATGGACCCAGTGGGTGGACAGGAAAGATGCTGTCAACCTGCTCCTGGACATTAAGTTCCTCCAAGAGGTGGAGGCCTCCTCCCAGCTGAGTCCCCTGAGCGTCTACCTTACGGAGTCGGACGCCCCAATGATGGCGTTCAGGCCCATGGAAGTCCTCAGGCTCACCGCCCCCGTTCCTGTCCCCGCAGATGACGACTGGCAGGAACTGGACAAGAATTTGCATTTCGCTCAGGGCCTGAGTCTCGGAACCGTGTCCAGAAGAGGCGTCCACCTGGGCTTTGACTACGCCGGGCCCTGCGTCCTCATCGCCGCCGTCAGGCTGTACTACAGGAAGTGCCCGCCTCTTCTGCAGGCTCTGTCTGAGTTCGGGGCCTCGCCTGCCGGGGCGGGGCCGAACGTGGGCCGGTGTGTGAGCGGCTCCCGGGAGATCTCCCCGCCGCAGAGGGTCTGCGGAGCCGACGGGTCGTGGGGTCCTCTTCACGGACGCTGCGTCTGTGCCCCTGGTCACCAGGAAGCAGAGAGTTCTTGTGAAGGTATCTCCTGACCTACCTGAGGCTTAGCGACTTGTCCGTGACCCTCCACTGGGGGCCACCCATCGACCTGGGTGCGTGACGTACACCATGGAATGTCGTTCAGCCAGCAGCCACTTTTGTTTACACCATGTACTCTATGTTAATGGGGTTCATTATTAGAGATGGTCGTCATCTAGACTCTTCTCTGTCTTGGCCCCTCTTCAAACGGCAGCTCAAGACCTTCCTCTTTAGCGAATATTTAGATTAACGTGTAACGTTCTTATTGCCGAACTGTACAGCATCTACAACAGAGTGAATAAAAAGGTTGTATTCATAGTTGGGGGTCCTAGTGAACCGGAACTGACCACTTCATCCATGGTAACATGGAAGCACGTTGTAAGTCGCTCTGGATAACGACATCTGCCAAATGCCTTAAATGTAAATGTAAAATACCCTGAAACTTCCTGGGGACAAGATTGTTGATGGTCCCTCCTTTCAACTGTGTGGTCAAGACGGTGGGTAGGGTTACTGGTGATATTCAAAAAATTTGAATATGCTGGAGGAAAAAAAGTCATTTGCATCATAATTTGATCCCAGACTATTCCCAGGTAATTTCAAAATTTAATCCCAGGTGGAAATTTGTAGTCAGGACGGTGACCACAGTGGGTAGGGTTACTGGTGCTTCTCAAAACGTTTGAATATGCTGGTAAAAAGGTCTTTTTTTTTTCATAAAATCTGACCGTATTAATGAAGACACTTTTCAGAACTAGTGTGTCCCTTTTCCATTGATCATTGGCAATATTCAAGTAATCAGCCACGATAAGCGAGCCTTGTTTATGCCCTGCTAAATAAAACGCGCCATATTTCCCATCATATTTTCATCAACTTTAAAACCTTGATCCTGAGCTCAACCGCCATCTTATAAAATGCACAACTGCAACAGGAAGCGTTATTTGACCGCTGGGTGCCATGTCAGCTCGTACCCCGGAAACACCAGCAAGATAAGAAGCTGCCCTCCCCTCACTCCCTTCCTGATCCTTCTACCCTTACAAGACGAATAAACGCTCTCTTTCTCCAGCATGCAGCGTCGGGAGCTACAGGCCGGCCAGGGACAACGCCCGGTGCCTCCCGTGTCCCCCGAACAGCGAATCGGGCTTCAGGGGTGCGGTGGAGTGCAGATGTGTGCAGGGACACTCCCGGCTGCCAAGTGACCCTGTGAACGTCAGCTGTGCGAGTAAGCAGGCCATCGTCACGCCACAAAAACCTAATAATAATAAAAAAATAAAGGGTCAGACGTCTGGACACAATCCAGCTTTGAAGGGCAATCCAGCTTTTTTTTTATATACCCATGTCAGCTATTTCCGTTGTTTTATTCTACCAGCTTTGAGGTAAATGAACCCCCAATGAACTCAGCCAGTTAAAAGGTTTGATGGTCAGTCTCTTGATAAACATGAATATTGTGGATGTTGGTTCCATCCCTACATGTCTGTACATCCCGGATCCCATTTTGAAAAAAAAAAAAAAATGACGTAAGGCTCCTTTATCCCTCACAGGACCCCCGTCCGCCCCCGTGAACCTGACCTACCTGAGGCCTAGCGACTCCTCCCTGACCCTCCACTGGGGGCCACCCGTCGACCTGGGTGGCCGAGAGGAGGTCACGTACACCGTGGAATGTTGGCTAAAGTCTGCCGGGTCGAGTGACCTTTGGCAGAAGTGCGGCCGATCCACCCAGGTCCTGCCAGCGTCCAGGGAAATCAGCGCTACCGCGGCCGAGGTGACTGGGGTCGAGCCCCGTGGGGACTATCGCTTTTCTGTCCGGGCGGATAACGTCGTGTCCAGACACTTCAGGTCACGGGGCCCGGAGGTCTTCATCGCTATTTATAACTGTGAGTTGGAAGTATTACCTGATGGCATGGAACCAGTCGTAGTGCCAAAACAACATTAATTCCAATTAATTCCAGGGTTGCCAAATCTCACACACGTGTATATTCAATAAACCAATCAATCGGTCAGCCACAACACTACACAACCTCAACAACATGTAATTTCTGAAGGACCGGCATGAGGCATGGCATGACGTTTAAAATGTAACTCCAACCAAACCTGGCAACCCTTTGTTCAATCTACCTGACTGTACTGATCCAAAACAACTACTACATAATTAATACAGACATTAATCGACATTTGATAGATCTTTTGTGTCACTCCTGTAAAAAAAAAAATGATAATAATTTCCTTGGTGTTTTACATAACTACACTTAATTACACATGCACTCGATTCTCTATACGGAATATGAATAGAATAGAGGAATGCGCATCTGTTCGTCTCGCCACAGGGAAGGTTATGGACCCCACCAGTCCCGGTCCATCTGATCCCAACATATCGGTGGTCGTCCCGGTGGCTGTTGCTGTGGCGGCCGGAGGCCTGGCGCTGCTGGCCGCAGTGGCGTGCTGCGTTCGCAGGAGCTACAAGAGGCTTGAGTACGCGCACCCACGCGATGAATTCCCATACAGTGATAATGTGATGTAATGTCCAGCTCGTTGCTAAGCGACGGCATTAGCTGGTCAAGTGACAGCAGGTCCATGCGCAAAGTGACGAGGCGGAGTCATATGTCAGGGCAGTATTTCCAAACTGGGGCTTGTCCGCTACTGTAATGTCAAATTCGTCCTCAGGATTTACATCAATAGACGAAAGAACCACTTGAAGGTTGTCTGATGATCGTCATTACGGATGATTTAAACCCGCGACCCTCAATACGTCACCTGCACAAACGTCATTAAAAACCGTGATCATATTTCTTGTTTTTACCATATTTATTTGTGTAAATCCTGAAGACGCTTTTGACCTTTTTCTAGGGTCAAAGAGGGACTTTCCCAGAGCAACAGACACCGACTCAGTATCAAAAGCACAGATTTTTTGTACATATGTGTATCACGCAAACACCCCGAAAGGCCGAGATGTTTTAGTTTCTGGTGCTCAGTGTATTCCTGCTGTACGTTCCTTTATCCTGTAGTGATGAGGCGGTGGCGTTACAGCCCGGCAGCGCTGTGGTCACGTATCGGCGTGATATGGAACCACAGTCACCCCTACATCCAATGGCCAGTGAGTCTCAGCTGCCAAAATACTTCCATCCACTAGAATTTTGGTTATTTCGTTATTTGCGTTATTACACATGAATATGATATAATATGACAGAAACGCCCACAGCTGAGTAATCGCTGTAATGTTGTTTGCCATGATTTTAAATCTGGAATGCTTACTGGGTTTGTTATCCGTGGTGTGCAGGCATGATTCTTGCATGTTTCACTTCCTATCTTTCCTTTCATTGCCAGCAGTAGTTCCGGCTATGGAGGGTTGGAATGAAACTCTGCTCTCTGGCCTGAAGGAGGTAGTGGTGGATCGTAAAAATCTGACCCTGGGCAAAGAGCTCGGGAGGGGTAAAATTCAACACTTTTTCACAATTTCCATGCATTTACAACACACAGATTCCAAATAAAGTGTTAATATACTTTTTATCAGTGTGTACACAGGCTCATTAAAACCGTTTTTTGGTCACGTGACACATTTACATTTACAGCATTTACCAGACGCCCTTATCCAGAGCGACTTACAATCAGTAGTTTCAGGGACAGTCCCCCCCCCTGGAGACACTCAGGGTTAAGTGTCTTGCTCAGGGACACGATGGTAGTAAGTGGGATTTGAACCTGGGTCTTCTGGTTCATAGGCGAGTGTGTTACCCGCTAGGTTTCTACCACCCTTTTACACGCAAACACGCCAGCCCTATATTCAGAGCGTATTTCTCAAAGTTGTAATATTTGTATTTATGATTGTGTTTCAGGGGAATTTGGGTCTGTATACGAGGGGATTTTCACCTCACAAGATGAAGCTGACCTCAAGGTTGCCGTGAAAACCATGAGAGGTTAGCAAACTTTAGTGCAGACATATAGGACATTAGTCGTGTTCGATTACGTGAATATTATTTGAATGATATTTCCTTTGCAGTTGGGATCTACACTCACGAAGACCTGGACTCGTTCTTGAAAGAGGCAGAAATAATGAAACACATGGACCACAACAATGTGGTCAAACTGCTGGGTAACACACATTCATATTTAACCGTCAGCAAAGGGCCTCTTTACGGCATCATTTTTCTTCTTCTCTGAGATGGTTGTAAGTCAGAGGGCTTTTCATTACTGGGACTGGCTGAGAGAAAAGGAGGGGTCAGTGCAGCTTCTCTGTGTCCCCCGCAGGGGTCACCCTCGAGGCCGTGCCAGGCTCGCCTGTGCCGATGCCGCTGGTCATCCTGCCCTTCATGCAACACGGAGACCTGAGGCGTTTCCTCATTGCCACCCGCTATGGGGACGTTCCCATGGTCAGACACCTTGGCGTCGCACTATGTATACTATATAACGTCTCAATATGTATACTGTAATTTTACATTTACAGACGCTGTAAACGTAAATTATACATATGTATTGTAATGTAAGCGTAGACATATGATTTATATATCAGACATGTTTGTGTAAAAGATATGAGAAGGATGCAGAGTGATGAGGGTTTTCTTTTCTCTCGTCCCTGAAGCCTGAATCCATATCATGTTGTTCTAGTTTGTGCCCCATCAGAGCCTGCTACGCTTCATGGTTGACATTGCCGCTGGGATGGAGCACCTTAGCTCTCGGGAGTTCCTCCATCGGGACTTGGCTGCACGCAACTGCATGTGAGTTCGGCAGAGGACAGGGGACGGCTGTGTGTTTTCAGCCTTCAGCTCCTGGAGTGTTGGATCTGAAGTCAGTCTGTGTATTTTGAGGAACAAAGAATGATCTGACATGGATCAGAAGTTGGCATCCTTCATCACAGGTTGGGGGATGACTTGCGGGTGCGAGTTGCCGACTTTGGTCTTTCGAAGAAGATCTACAGCAAGAACTACTACAGGCAGAAGGTCGCCATCCGCCTCCCGATCAAGTGGATGGCGATTGAGAGTCTGGCGGAGTCCATCTTCAGCATCAAAACGGATGTGGTGAGTCCCCACACCGCTGAAGAAGACAGCGATTGTCGTGTATGTCTGCATGGGACTGATTTCTTCGTTCTGTTCCATCGCAGTGGTCTTTTGGTGTCACCATGTGGGAGATTGTCACCAGGGGCAGAACCCCATACCCTGGAGTCCCTAACCACGAGCTGCTGGAGCTCCTGGAGTCTGGCCACAGGCCCAAAGCTACAGGCTGCGACAGCAAATTGTGGGTCCACGTTTTATCAGAGCCTAAATAGTGACGCTAGAGGAGCAATGGATCCTCGGTGGCTCCTTTTTTCTGCTTTAGCTGCCCTATAGACTTGACAAATCAATGCGAATGAAAGCGAACGATCAGACCACAGACACACAGGGTGCTATTCATCAAGTCTCTGTGGCTCCTTGATGTTCGGACGTCGGATAGAGGACACCGGGGCGCGTAATGTGGGATCTGCTATATTCATGTGCTTCACTCACTGCTCGAAAGAAATTGATGCTGTATTTTTTTTTTTTTTAGAGCTAAGAAGGCAGTCTGGGTCAAACCCAGGTCTGATTCTCGTGTCTTGACATAGACTCCCCCGTTTCTGTCTTCCTTCCTCAGATATGCCGTGATGCAGAGCTGCTGGCACAGCGATCCCGCACACAGGCCGGGTTTTGGAGAGCTCGGCCTGAGGCTCAAAGCCCTTCTGTCCGAGCTGCCACCTCTGGATGCCAGCAAAGAAGCCCATTACATCAACCAGGGCCTGATGGCTGCCAGCCAGGGCGTCAGTGGAGAAGAGGACCCCGACTCCGAGGAGGGGGCAGTTGGGAACATTTACTTGTCTGCACCTGTGGGTGCTTCAGATGGCCCTAAAGACGAGGCATGGACGGAAGAGCAGGAGGACGGCTACTTGCTGTGCATCGAAAGTGTTTCAGCTGAGAAATCAATAGATTAGGACCTTTTATTGGGAACGTTTCTGTTGAGTATATCACGTTCAGAGTAATTGAAAATGCTTTTAACATACAGAGTGCTAAGAGTGCCAAACTTAAATAGACAAAAATATCAATAATTCGTTAATAAAAGGTGTCATTAATTATTTATAAAACTTTGTTAATTCATTCAATATGACATGAAATATAAAAAATGGGGGAAAAATGTTACTAATTAATTGAATGTATCATATTGAAATATTTCACAATTTGTAAAAGTAGCCAGATCTTGTTAGGATGACTGGTTGGGTCTGAAGCTGTGTCCTTTCCAACATGGCACTACCGTTCACGGATGAATGTGAGAGGCATTGTGGGATTAGCAGACTGCTTCGTGGATGCTGAACCTGAATATGTAGCGTATGTGGAATATTGAGGTAGTTGGCGTTACCTTGGCCCTTTCTGACCAATATCTTGAATGGTAGCGCCATGCTGGAAAGGACACAGACTCGGTTGGCGTCAGTCCCACGCACTTACTTTGATGTTTAATTAATTAATGACGATTTTATTTTCAATTAAAATAATTAGTGACTCACTTCATTATTTAATGATTTATGTATTTAATTAATACTCCATATAACACATTTTTATATTGTTGCTGATTTGTTTTTGTGGCGTCAAAGTCATGTACGGGCTATTTTATTGTCTGCATACACTTTGAGATTTTTTGTAAATAAAATGACATTATAAATAAAATGTATTATTATCACCCCTCTAATTCATTTCTGTAATGTATTTTGGCTGTGATTCCATGCTTTGATGCTGTTACTGTTGCTAGCTAGGTCCGAAAGGATTCAAGTTCAAGTTCACAATGAAATTCTTTCTCCTCAGACATATGGGACAGGACACACAAGACATACTACACGGTGCAACAACACGGAGTCATGTGTTGTGTGCTACAGCATCGCACATTTGTCTCAGAAAGACAAAGCGCATCATGGGGGGCTGTGGAGGACATGACGTGGAGTGAAGAAGTGAAATCATCACCCTTAGCGAGCAGCGGGCGGCCATGAAAGGCCTTGGCAGCTCGGGATTTGAACCAGCAACCTTCTGATTACGGGGCCACTTTCTTACCTGCTAGGCCCTTTGTCATCACCAACGCCATGTGATGAGGTGAAAGAGTTTGTCGCAGAAAGGCACATGGAGGACTTCAAGAACTCACGGTTGGTGTAGTGGGAAAAGGAGAGCTCCTACTGTCTGCACTTTTTATTATTTCAGTTGGTCTTGCAATAAAGCATCTGCATACAGAACGGATGGGGCAAAGCTTAAGCAACACATCTTCTACAGTGCAAAACAACTCGTCATAAATGAGGTGGACATGCAACTCAGCGTCTCACTGTCGCCTCTAGAGGTAATAAAATGGTACTGCACCTGGCAAGGAAATAAATATTATAACATAATATAAACGGGTTTGTTACTGGATGACTAGTCTTACAACTAAAATAAAAAAAAACAACTAAAATTTCATTAGTATTTAGTCAAACCTTATCGCGCTATGCTAATGTATTAAGATATTTCATTGGAACGCTTCGCTGAAAAACAACGTTGAACGCCCAACTGACCTGGAATCAGTATTGCGGGTCTTCTGACGCGGTTCACCAGGAGGAAGCGTGTCGGACGCAAACTGATCCCGGATCAGTTGGTTGACGAACGAGGCCCGGCTGCTGGCGGGGGCCGCCGTTCGTGTCGCCACGTCATCTGATGTCACTGCCGCACCTGCGCAGCCATCTTGTGCTTCGAGCGAGCAGGGAGGATAGAAAGGGGGAGCAAAAAAAAGAAAAAAGAAACAGAAAAGAAAACAGAAAGCGAGACTAAAGTGCGCGTTGAATTTGAAATTAATCGGGAATGTCCGTCAAGTGATTCGGACACAGGGTCAGCGTTGGAAGCGAAAGGGATTCGCTGGCGAGAGACAAAGCCCCGGCTATCCAGTGCCCACAAGTCGTCTGTTTGGCTCAGAGGAGGAAGGATCGGGTAAAAACAAAAAGCCGACGACATGAATCCGGAATAGTGAGTACACCACGGAAAGAACGGCCTCGGTTCTCTCGCGATGTCCTTCCGTACGGGCCACGTAAGGGACCGAGCGCACTTTGCAGACGGTCCCTTACGAACGATTTTTTCGGATTCGCGGAGCGACAACGACGCGGATGTGAACAATGTGGGACAAAATATGATTCTATGTCATTTTGGAACAGAACACGTGGGTTTGGGGATTTTTTTTTGGGGGGGGGGAGCAAAGCGACATTTCCGACATGTATCACGCGGTGGGGCGCTGTCAGTAAAAAAAAAAAAACTACACTATCGATCACAGCTGCGGCACTAAAGCTACATATTAGCTTAGCGTGATGATCTGTTTTATCCGAACGGGTGTCAGTAGCGTTACGTAGTGACGTCGGTCCCTAACTGTCGCGACACGCGCGCGACCATGACGTCACGTCGTAGCGATCGAGTGTCCGCAGCATATTCTCGGTGGTCTGAGTGTTGATCGAAAGGACGCGTTTCCATTGGCTGGCAGGAAATTAGCATGTTTTGCACGCCGGAGGTCCCCTTGTTTTAGGGACACGGGTGACGACCACGGCGCCATAAGGAGTTGTTTTAATTTATTAAGCCACGTCATGTGCCATGAAGATACGCCGACAGGCACACCCAGTCGTCACATTCGATCTGTTGGAGGGGACATGTTTGTCACATGATGTCACTTTAAGCAACGTGGGGGTCGGGTTAATGTCGCGGTTGCGTCATAGTGTTGTCATGCTGTGAGATGCTACTCCACCGAGATGCCACCGTGGCTTCGTAAAAAGTAGGCCCTTTGGTCTGGCGTGACCCAGACAGTAAAATGTCACTCCAGTGCTGGCACCCCACCTCGATTATTGTGACGATAGCACAGCTGTTCATGTCTGATCCAGCCACAGCTGGTCACGTGACCTTGCGACCGCGAACAGGGTGCGAGGTTATTGAAATTGATGCATTGATCCTCTCAGCCAATGACGGCGTCCGGTCGGGAAAAACGAATTCTGCCTGTGACTCTGAAGTCCTCGTGTCATTTCAGCGACTACCTTTTCAAGCTCCTCCTGATCGGTGACTCCGGCGTGGGGAAGTCCTGTCTTCTCCTGAGGTTTGCAGTGAGTATCCTCTCTCGAGCGGCGTATTTCTACGTTTCGTCTTCTGTACGGTTGATTGCCACTGAGCAGAGCACCGTCCCCACACACTGCTCCCCGGGTGCCTGTCATGGCCGCCCACTGCTCACTCAGGGTGATGGGTTAAATGCAGAGGACAAATTTCACTGTGCGCACCGTGTGCTGTTCTGCTGTGTATCACAATGACGATCACTTCACTTTCACTTTGTTTCCCAGGATGACACCTACACAGAGAGCTACATCAGCACCATCGGGGTGGACTTCAAAATCCGCACCATCGAGCTGGACGGCAAAACCATCAAGCTGCAGATCGTGAGTGGAACCTTCTGGAACGTTGCGCTCTGCATTTATAAAAATGTCGTTACGTAACGATATTAGCGTTGGTTTTTTTATTTTATTTGTAGTGTATTAAGGAACGTACTTTCTCCGTTTCAGTGGGACACCGCCGGGCAGGAAAGGTTCCGCACGATCACCTCCAGCTACTACCGCGGAGCCCACGGCATCATTGTGGTGTACGACGTCACAGACCAGGTAGGCGCCGCAAAATAACAATTTTGTTATAGGGGTGGTGGTAGCCTAGCGGGTAACACACTCGCCTGTGAACCGGAGGACCCAGGTTCAAATCCCACTTACTACCATCGTGTCCCTGAGCAAGACACTTCACCCTGAGTGTCTCCAGGGGGGGACTGTCCCTGTAACTACTGTAGCTAACTACTGCAGCTACTATAAGTAGCTCTGGATAAGGGCGTCTGGTAAATGCTGTAAATGTAAAAGGCAGAAAACGTGCAAATTTGACGAGGTCAGAGGTCAGGACCTACCACCGCAGGCCGGCTTGTGTCGTCCAGTAGAAATTGCTGGCTAATGTCCACCAAAAGCTCACGAGCCTCAGGGCTGGACCCACGGAGCAATGGAAGGTGCCCGGGGACGCTTTAGGTCCAGCGGGACAACGCGCCCTGTCCCACTTCTCCAGGTCTCGGTCCAGTCCAGCGTCTGAGAGATGTGCTGGAAAAGCAGGTCTCGGTGCCTTCAGAGATCTAGTCAGGCTCTTCTGGTTCTGGAGTTGGAGAATTCCGGGTGGGTTAGACTTAACCCCTCGTGTCCCTGCCTGCTTTTTCCAGGAGTCCTACAACAACGTGAAGCAGTGGCTTCAGGAGATCGACCGCTACGCCAGCGAAAACGTCAACAAGCTGCTGGTGGGCAACAAGTGTGACCTCACCACCAAAAAGGTCGTGGACTACACGACTGCCAAGGTACGGCTCCGGTCACGTGACCGGGGGAATCGCGTTACAGCTGCTGCTGTTGCGAAGGGAGCGGAGGTGCGGGGCCGGGCGAGAAGAACCCGACTTTGCGGGGTTTATTCTTTCTCCTGCATAATTAATAGCCGCATGTATTCCCCTGTCGGGTGGTGCCGTGATTGATCGCTACAGCGATCAGTTGCTGCGTATTCAGGGGCGCGCGCGTCTCTCCTTAATTAGAAAATGATCTCGACCTACCTTCTGAAGCTAGAAGCTGCCTCCAGCTAAATATGACATTTATGAAAGATATATGTGATTGTGCCTCTAAATCGATGGACCGTGGACCAAAAATAGCGCTAATTTTCCAACCAGTGTCATATAAAAAAAAATAAAAAAAAAACCCTACTTACTAGACAATAAAAATGCAACATGAAATGATGATTTTTTTCTTATTATGAACGTGGCATAGCGAGCAGAACCCAAACAGGGATTCCCTAACCATCACCCAGTCTGTAGATGCCATAACTAAGTGTACAGTACAGGCCAAAGGTCTGGACACACCTTCTCATTCAACGTGATTTCTTTATTTTCATGACCATTTACGTTGGTAGATTCTCACTGAAGGCATCAGAACTATGAATGAACACATGTGGAGTTCTGTACTTAACAAAAAAAGGTGAAATAAGTGAAAACATGTTTTATATTCTAGTTTCTTTGCTCTGATTACTGCTTTGCACACTCTTGGCATTCTCTCCATGAGCTTCAAGAGGTCGTCACCTGAAATGCTTCTCCAACAGTCTTGAAGGAGTTCCCAGAGGTGTTTAGAACTTGTTGGTCCAGCTCACCCCAAACCATCTGGATTGGGTTCAGGTCCAGTGACTGTGGAGGTCAGGTCTCCACTTTTTGTTAAGTTCATAACTCCACATGTGTTCATTCATAGTTTTGATGGCTTCAGTGAGAATCTACCAACGTAAAACACGTTGAATGAGAAGGTGTCTTAACTTTTGACCTGTTCTGTATATATTAATATAAACAGAAATATATATTAATCCTTGAGGACGAACAATGAGCAGCATGTTGCTTTTCGTCTTATTAGGAGTTTGCAGACTCCCTGTCCATCCCCTTCCTGGAGACGAGTGCCAAGAACGCCACCAACGTGGAGCAGGCCTTCATGACCATGGCTGCCGAGATCAAGAAGCGCATGGGCCCGGGCGCCACTGCCGGCGGCGACAAGCCCAACATCAAGATCGACAGCACCCCCGTGCGGCAGCCTGGCGGGGGCTGCTGTTGAATCCTGGGACCTCAACCCCGCCCCGCCCCGCCCCCCCACGTCCTCACACACCCCTGACCCCACCTCGCCACCCAACCAACCGCTCGCCATTCATCCACCTCCGCCAACCATCTCCACACTCCCACACAGTCCCCAAGATGGTCCTACAGAGCCGCAGAGCCTGGGTGGAGATCCTCAGGTTCTAGAAGAAGGAGGATGGAAAAAAAAAAAAAAAAAAAAGTCAAGAGATAACGGTTGAAGGGACTTTGGTTGCCGGGCGGAGCTAGCAGGTAAACAGTGGGCAGGAAGTGATGGCGGGCGGGAGGGTGGTGGCGTCGTCGTCGCTGGAGATTAGGTGTCCGCTGTCATCGTCCTTCGCTCTCCAGAAAACTCGGCATTTAGGCTCCTCCCCCCCACGCTGTTTTAGCTCCTCTAGCCGCACTGCATCTTGGGGAGGTGCAATTTTCCATTCTTCTTCATTGTTTGTTTGTGCCCCTCCAGCGATGGGGTGGCGAAGCAGGGGTGTCGTAGATGTCCGACGGGGACGGAACTGATGGAAGAAAAACAATCGGCAATATTCTCCATACTGTGTCTTTACCTTAATAGTTGGATTTATTATTATTATTATAATTGCTGTTACTATGGTGATTTTAATCATTCGTTCTTGTTTTTTACTTTAAGCTCTTTTTTTTTTTTTTTTTCTGGAGGACTGGTCGAATGGTCCAGTTTGTCCCGGTGGTGCTTTCTTTCTGTACTCCAGTCCCCCTTTTCCTGGTGGGATGAAGCCGCCGTCCACAAGCCTGAAGGCCTTCGTCCTCAGAAGGAACGTTGTCTTAAAATCTAGTGATGTAATGATTTTGCATCTTTTTTTTTTAAGTTCCTCTGGTCTTGAATGTAAGATGGTTGTTGCGTCTTTCTGCCTTCAGTCCCGGCCACGCGCGCATGAATGTCGTCTTTACGCTAGCGCTAGTTGCAGCGGGGTGTGTGTGTGTGTGTGTGTTTAGCCTCTCGCACTGTCGGGCGTAGGGACTGACTGGTCTTGGCGATGACCGGGTATGACCTCCCGACGACCCCTCAGGAGCTTCCGAGTCTCAGCTGGATGGGTCGTGGGGACCTGTGTCCAGGTTGACCTCCCCACCGACGGGCTACTGAAACTGGGCCTCGGCCATGTTCTCCACGGCTTGGTGAGGCGCGGCTCGCGTTAAACCGTGCACCGCGCTGCCTGTAGCGTCTTTGGGTTCCGTTTTTGTTGAGCAGGAACCCAAAGGAGGAGCTGAAGACGTCTGAAGACATCTGAAGACTATGGACCGGTTCTCTTAGTACCACCATAGGCCTGCCAAGCTCCTCTATTGTCACTTCTCTCGCGTGACGTGACGTCATCAGATGAGCTCCGCCTACCAGATAGTGGATGCAGTAGCCGACGCCCCCTTTTTGGCAAACGTCCGATTCCAGAATTGTCATTGGCTGTAGAAATCGCTGGCCTTTCGGATTGGTCGCGTAACTTTTATTTACCGTAATCCCGTGAAATGAGTCCCTCCGCAAACCATCACCCCGGTCAGAGGTCATTTATCCAGAAATGGATGTCCAGCGTTGGCGTGGCGGGACCACAAATAGCTAGAGTTCTTTTGCGTTTGATACGGTAGTTTAGCGTTATTATTTATTTTTTTTGTCCAACACACACACACACACACTGAGACCTCTACACTGGCACTTGTTAAGTGGGTCCGGAACGCCACACAGGGCGGTCTTCACTTCCTGTTTTCTTTTTCTTTTTTATTACTATTTGAAACGGCTCCTCGAATTTTAATATATTGAATTTAAATATACCGTATGAATAAATAGTCTGGGCAGTAGAAGGATGGGGAGGGGTAAAGATGGGGGGTAGAGTAAGTATTGCAGGGGGGGAGGGGGGTGTTCGCTTCTGAATGTGATGACGAAGAACTGTGCTATGAACTTGTTTCCGTTTTATTTCCATCGTCATTATTATTATTATTTTGGGGAAAAAAATTGATCTTTGTCACTTGCACATTTTGGGTTTTGTCCCGTTTTGTCGAATTTAAAGGCGGAGCACCGGGCTTCTCTCTCCTCTGCTCGTTCACTCTGGTGCTCTGTCTCACCGCTCTGCTCCATCACGCCATTTTTCTGTACATACTATAAATATATATATAATAAAACAAATGAAAAAACGTGGCCGCCTTTTTTTTTTTTTTTTTGTCCTCCTTCTTTGAGACGTTCGACTTGCCCTGCTCACCGCCGGCACGTTGCGAGGCCCAGAACCACAGAATCGGCACCGCGTCTCTAATAAAGTGGCCAGGCCGCGCCCGGCACCTCCGCTCCCGTCCTGCTCCTCGCTCGACGTGAACGGCGCCGGTGACCTTGAGCTATTTTTAGCGCTGCAGACTAGTGGCGGGTTCGGCCAGACGCCCCCCCGGGGCCGCGGCGCGAGGGAGGTGACTACAAAGGGACGAACGGCTCGTGAGCGGAGTCCAGGACGGATCCAGGACGGATCGAGCTCCCCCGACCAAGGTCCTACCCAGGTGTCTCAGATGTCCCACGGGGACGGAACTGATGGAAGAGAAACAATCGGCAAAGTTCTCCATACTGTCTTTACCTTAATAGTTGGATTTATTATTATTATTATTATTATTATTGCTGTTACTATGGTGATTTGAATCATTCGTTCTTGTTTTTTTTTTTTTTTTACTTTAAGCTATAATTTCGCATCTTTTTTAAGTTCCTGTGGTCGTGAATGTAAGGTGGGCGTGGCGTCTTTCTGTCTTCTGGCCCACGTCCTCTCTCTCTAGCCGAGGTCCGGCGCCGCCTTCAGTCACGGCCACGCGCGCGTGACATCGGAGAGGGAACCCCCCCCGCGGAGTTCCTTCTAGACTCTTCCGAACCCTTCCGACCTGCAGCTAGTTCTGGTTCTGGTCCCCGCCGGCACACCGCAACACGGAACCCGTCCCGACGCGGCATAAAATGCACAAACCAGCTCGGTTAGTACGACGCAAAACCATTCCGTAAACCTTCAGCTCCCGTCAAATATTAAATGAAAAGTTCCGATTTCAGAACATCCTGTTTGTGGGTATCGTTCTAAGGCAGGGGGCGGAGTCGGGCATTTCAATAAGACCTCTTTTATTTACAGCAACAGATTCACGGCCACCTCAGTCGACGGGGCCCCTGGAAGATGAGTTTGATGTGGCCCCGCTCGCCGGTCAGCCAGGTGCCGCAGAACGGGCACGCGGCGTGGAAGGCGTGGGTCCCGTGGGGCAGCGGGATCTGGCTCCACCCCTGCACTGTCTTTTCCGAGCACACGTGGCCGCAGGGGCAGAAGGCGTGGGTGGGGGGCCCGGCGTCCAGGTACAGGCCGCCCTCGCAGCCCAGCCACAGCGGCACGTAGGGGCCCACGCGCCGGCACATGGGGCACTCGCGGTCGCCGGTGCTGGCGGGGGCCGTGCCGCCCGGCCCGGCCGCGCCCTTCTCCTTCCGGAAGCCCCAGTTGTGGTAGCCGTGCACGTGGCCGCACTGCACGTACACCCAGGGCTGCTTCTTGTCGACGGTGGCGCGCTGCGCCAGGCTGGGGAAGGCCAGGGTGTTGAAGCCCACGGGGCACTGCGGCCGCGCCGCGTTCAGCTCCTGCCGCAGGGACTCCAGCTGCTTGAGCGTGGGGGTGCGGCGCAGGCCGGCGGGGGTCCGCCAGAGCAGCGTGGCGCCGCACAGGTCGATCAGGGAGCCATCCTGCAGGGTGTTCGACTCGTTCTCCACCTGCCGGAGTCACACAACCCAGAAAACGCACAGCCGGGGTGCCAATGCGGTGTAAAAATTCTGTTAAAGTGAACATGTTCTAAAAACGCACTATTTATATATGCTGAGCATTAGCATCACTATATGGAAGGGTCAAAGGTCAAACTAGTGCAGTGCTTAACTGCAGTAATGGCTATTACTCACAGTTAAATTTAATAAACGAATGAATAATGGATTTAACTGGTGTAATAAAAAGGAGTATAATATTAAATTATAATATTAAAAACTGATCGATCGGTGCACCAGCGTGTACATTGTGCTTTGTAAATGATATATATGGCAAATGTCCACCCCATATGGGGCAGTGGTGGCCTAGCGGTTAAGGAAGTTGCCCCGTAATCAGAAGGTTGCCGGTTCGAATCCCGATCCGCCAAGGTGCCACTGAGGTGCCACTGAGCAAAGCACCGTCCCCACACACTGCTCCCCGGGCGCCTGTCATGGCTGCCCACTGCTCACTCAGGGTGATGGGTTAAATGCAGAGGACAAATTTCACTGTGTGCACCGTGTATCACGTGTGACAATCACTTCACTTTCACTCACTTTCATATTTAACTCACCAGTTTCCCCCTCTGCTGGGCAGAGCGCGTCTCACGCAGGGCGAAGACGTTCCCGCACACGGAGATCTCCCGCCACACGCCGGGCGCCGGCTCCGACACGAACTCCCCCGCCGGGTGCATCACCAGGACCCCGTTGGTCGTCAGGCCGTCCATCAGGCCGTCCGAGGTCCGCCACTTGGCAGCTCTCTCCTGATGCGGACACGCACGCACAAGTTTAAATGCCCCTGCTTGTGTGACGGTGACTAATTCTCGTGCAAATGATTCGTGTTGCGTAATGCTGGTCTGCAGCCACGTGGCAGGAAGATGTCTTGAAGGCACCTTGTGGTCTCTCCACCCCTCGTAATTATAAGCAGCTCAGAAACTGATATCCCAGTAATTTCATATTTTAATGCCGATATTAAACCGTTCACTGTGACGTTCTGTCCTGTCCTGGGGGGGCTGGGTTGCCAGATTGGGCCTTTGCAACCATTTCATGAATTATGATAAAATTGATTTTTTTTTTTTTGTAACCATTAAAATTTTGAGGAATCATTCGAACCCAATCAGTTGGACTTGGACAGTGTGATGTAAGTTACGGAGACGAAGACGGAGCCATTTTGAAGAATCCAATGCGAGAAACATATTTAGCATTTGTTGTACGAGGAGAAAGTTTGATGAATCTGTTTTTCAGAGTCGCCGCTTTTTACCTTCATGCCTGCTTTGTTCAGTATCGCCACTTGATGAGATGCTCATTAACATGAGTGAATAATAAGAAAGTTTTCTGTTGGAGAACTGTTGGAAAAGTCCCGTTGTCTAACATAAGGCGGCGGAGAGAAGAGAAGAGTGTGAAAGACGCAGATCTTCTACTTTTTTTTTACCCTGTTTGCTATTTTTAGTTTATTACATAACCTCACGTGTGTTATGCCATAGGCCCGTGTCTTCAGCTTTTTTCAATGATGTAAAAAATGCAATAATGCTCATCAATAGTACACTTCTGAAGCTTATGAAAACACAATTTGTATTTGCTTTTCTTCCTAATTCACGATCAACAGTCTGAATCTGTGTTGGTTAATAACACTGGTTATGACTTGGAGAGATTGTGGACTGGCGGCGTCAGGAAGGGCTTCATCGCTCCATCCCTCGGGCCGGGCTCTCAGCATGGCCTCAGGAGATCCGCTTCCCTCTCCGGCCTCCCGGTCCTGATCTCCAACACACACACACACACACGCGGCGCTCCTGCATACAGCACTTGGACGCGTGGGAAGGCTGGACTCCGCATGAAGTGCAGGAGCGAGCACTTTCAAGGTTGAGCGATGTGAAAGCGCCGAGGTTAAAACACCATGGCGGATTAATCCACTTCCATTCCTCTCTTACGTAAAACGTTTATGCAAAGCGCTTCCGATAGGTTGCTTCCACGTCTCCACAGTTCTTATAGACCAGTGACGCCAAAAAAACGTTTAAAAAGCGTTAAAAAAACACTACATCTGGGTTTGTGTTCGTAATATAATTTACTTCCATATAATCTTGTCATGAGTTTTGAGTTTGTCTGGCTGTTCTTGGCTTAAATGACCCCGAAAGAGGTGACCGGTGAGGACGAAGAGTCCGGCAACCCTGAACGAGAGAGTTTGTTCCTGGGCTGCATTCTCAAGTGATCTTTCAAATATTTTACCTCTTAATGGTGATCGATTGAACGTCATTCTAATCATAATTGCCCATTTAACTTCGCGATGAACCCAATCGATTGATTAGAAACGTTCGACATTGTTCAACTTTCCGGCACTTTTTCAACTTGTTGCTGTCACATGACGTCACCCCCGATAAGATGTGTGACGTACAGCGTTATAGCCTTGTGACATAATCCGAGTGGGTTCCCGTAAGACAGCGCCCCCTGTCAGGCCGGAGGTGACTCACCCCCAGGAAGATGTTCTTGGAGGAGTCGAAGCCGGCGGCGTAGATGCGGGCGGTGTAGGGCGCGCTGCGCTCGCACATGATGCGGCAGGCGTAGCGGGAGATGGTGCTCTGGGCCGACTGGCCCCCGCCTCCCTCGCCCGCCGACCCCTGACCCCCGCCCCCGGCGCCGCCCACCGCGTCCGTCACCACGAAGTCGATCATGCTCTCGGTGGAGCGGCCGATCTGAGCACAGACAGAATTCTCCACGTGAGTCTCACACGCTCACAGCGATTATATTTAAATTACATTTTTAAAAACCCTAAAATGAAACGAAGATTGAGCTTATTTGAGTTTATCTTGTAATTCATCATCCCGTCCAGCTCTGCTGAGATGATGAATTGTGTAACTATGTTCAGTCTGAAGCGGGTCCTTCAGGACAAGCGAACAGGACAGGCCTGTCCCTGCCACTTCTAATGTAACCTGCCAGAAGTGACGATGACGATGACGTGGCTCCGCCCGTTCGGAGAACCCACCTGGAACATGTCCGTGTTGGAGTCGTGCGTGTACTCCACGATAACGGACTGACTCCTGGACAGCGTGTAGGAGATGCTGTGTTGGCTTTTGTTGCTAAGGGCCTGGAAACACACACACACACACACACACACACACACACACATTACGTAACTCAAGCTCCATTTTACTACGGGGCATAAGACTTGTGTTTTGCAATTTTAAGAACTGTCGTAACAGTTCAGTTCCAGTTTCAGTTCTGAAACGTTAAGACTTGTTAGCTGAAGCATTCTTTAATACTTTATCACAACCAGTAAACATTCCTATAAATGCAAGTTATTGAACACACAAATGTGACTTGGCAAAATTACGATTGGAAAGTGAGACATTAACACCATAAACACACATTCGACAGAACAGCAAGATTAATATTTGTAATCATCACTTGGAAACCTTCAAGCATAAGGTGTCTAAAGCAAGGGTCCTACTGTCACCTTCGACACCAGAGGGGTGGAGACATTGTGGATGACGTCAGGCTTGACCCCGTTGGCTTTGGGTCTCTTGTAAAGGGCCAGTCTGCTCCTTCTGCGTCCCTTGTCCCCACTGGCCAGCGATCCGTTGTGCCTGAGAAGAACGAAAAGGCACTTTAATTCTATATTTTGGAAATCTAGCTCTGTGGCGGTTGGATCTCACGATAGGATTCACAGCGCGATACAGAGATCATGATACGATTATATCACCACATATTGCGATTCGCTGAAAATACGGAAACACTAGATGCTGTGATCGGTCTGACATGTTTTACGATTTCACTCGGCACGAAATGCCGAGCAGTAATTCAGAGTACCCAGCCAAACAGCGCCATCTACAGGAGGTTGCAGTCGCACGCTGATTCTCATCTCTGCTGACCTCACTAGAGAAAATGCTCAGCAGCACCACCTAGTGGACTAAATTTGTAGACATCGGTATCGATATTTGATGTCCCCGTTTCGATACAATATCACCACGTAAAATATCGCAATATATTGCTGTATTGATGTTTTCTAACTGCCCTCTTCAGTGTGGGGACGGGACCTTGATCAAGGGGACCTCAGTGGCACCTTGGCGGCTCGGGATTTGAACCCACAACCCTTCGGTGCTTCCCACTCATCCTCACCAAACCCAATCGTGAAGCGGGCGCCAGCCAGTTTTCCGGCTTGCCCGCTGTGCTGCCATGAGCGATAAGAAGAAAACGATCGGTTGCTCCCTGCACGTTAAATCGTTTCAATTAATCGCAGCAATTGATGTGTTTGTTTTGAATAAAATTAATCAGACAAAGCTCGTTTTTTTTTTTTTTTTTAAATATAAGAACAAACGACTTGCATATATCTGGATCGAAGTACGAAAAACAATCTGCTTCTAGATGTGGATGCAAGATTTCGAGTTCAGAACCACGTCCGGCTTTTTGCCACGTTTGAACGAATGAATCCAAATTTAGCAGCGCGTCCGAGCTGAAGCTCGCCGAGACCTCTGGAGTTTTCCTCTCCGTTCCATCTCCAGGTCGGCCATGCAAACAACGTGTTGGCGGGAGTCAGATTCGTTTCGTCAGACGAGCAGCTGAACGGAAGCTCAGTCTGAAGGATGAACACGACCCCCCCCCCGCCGAGCTCCTTCGCCGCCGTTACGGAGATTCGCCACGAGCCTGGACTCATTTCATGCCCGTTAAGAAGCATTTACAGAAGCCGCGCTTAAAGCACAGCATGATTACCGCATAAGGCTGGTAGTAGCCTAGCAGGTAACACACTCGCCTATGAACCAGAAGATCCAGGTTCAAACCCCACTTATTACCATCGTGTCCCTGAGCAAGACACTTAACCCTGAGTGTCTCCAGGGGGGGACTGTCCCTGTAACTACTGGTTGTAAGTCGCTCTGGATTTAAATGTAAATGCTTATTTCAGCATCCTGTACGAGGTGCTTTGCTCCTGAAAGGGGTAAACAGTGGTGGTTAAGGAAGCGGCCCCGTAATCAGAAGGTTGTCGTTCGAATCCCGATCTGAGGTGCCACTGAGCAAAGCACCGTCCCCACACACTGCTCCCCGGGCACCTGTCATGGCTGCCCACTGCTCACTCAGGGTGATGGGTTAAATGCAGAGGACAAATTTCACTGTGTGCACCGTGTGCTGTACTGCTGTGTATCACATGTGACAATCACTTCACACTTTTTTTTTTTTTTTAAACAAGTCAAACGACCAATTAATTTCACCTTTGCAGCGAGCTAATAGTGACGACTGATTGTTAAGAATAAAGCTTGCTATAATACTTAAAACCATTACAGAGGCAGGGAATGAAGCTCGGTCCGTAACGGTAAACTGTGATAGAACGTGTTCTCCAATAAAGTTTTTAAAGTTAAAGTGAAGTGATTGTCACATGTGATACACAGCAGCACAGCATACGGTGCACACAGAGGAATTTGTCCTCTTCATTTAACCCATCACCCTGAGTGAGCAGTGGGCGGCCATGACAGGCGCCCGGGGAGCAGTGTGGGGGGACGGTGCTTTGCTCAGTGGCACCTTGGCGGATCGGGATTCGAACTGACAACCTTCTGATTACAGGGCCGCTTCCTTAACTGCTAGGCCACCACTGCCCCAAAAAACTGTTTAGTTAAAACATTTACAGCATTTACCAGACGCCAGAGCGACTTACAATCAGTAGTTACAGGGACAGTCCCCCCCTGGAGACACTCAGGGTTAAGTGTCTTCCTCAGGGACACAATGGTAGTAAGTGGGGTTTGAACCCGGGTCTTCAGGTTCATAGGTGAGTGTGTTACCAGCTAGGCTACTACCAGCCTTAAAAGAGGATGGTGTCTGGTGATTTAGTGGATGCTCACCCCAGCACAATCAGCTCCCCGTATTTGATTGGCTCCTTGTCCCCGGGAAACAGGCTGTCATCGTTCTGGGAGCCGGAGCCCAGGGACGGCGATGGCTGGCTCTTGTTGCAAGAGGGGCGCAGCTCCAGAGAGGGCGGGGGACACAGGGCCTCGGAGCTCCCCTCCAAAACCATGCCCACCGGACACAACGGTAGCTCACAGCTGGGAGACCGGGAGAGAGGGGGTAGTTGGAGAATGAGAATGAGAGAGAGAGAGAGAGAGAGAGAGAGAGAGAAAGGGTAGTTGGAGCACGAGAGGGTGGAGAGAGAGAGAAAGAGAGGGTAGTTGGAGCATCAGAGGGTGGAGAGAGAGAGAGAGGGTAGTTGGAGCACGAGAGGTGGAGAGAGAGAGAGGGTAGTTGGAGCATCAGAGGTGGAGAGAGAGAGAGGGTAGTTGGAGCATGAGAGGGGGAGAGAAAAGAGAGAGAGAGAATATGGGGGTAGTTGGAGAATGAGAGAGAGAGAGAGAGAGAGGGTAGTTGGAGCATCAGAGGTGGAGAGAGAGAGGGTAGTTGGAGCATGAGAGGGGGAGAGAAAGAGAGAGAGAGAAATAGGGGGTAGTTGGAGAATGAGAGAGAGAGAGAGAGAGGGTAGTTGGAGCATGAGAGGGGGAGAGAAAGAGAGAGAGAGAAATAGGGGTAGTTGGAGAATGAGAGAGAGAGAGAGAGAGAGAGAGAGAGAGTGAGCCAGAGGGTAGTTTGGAGCAAATTATCAAGTTGGAGAGAGAGAGAGGAGAGGGTAGTTGGCATGAGAGGGGGAGAGAGAGAGAGGTAGTTGGCGCGCATGAGGGT